>NW_013952485.1:1826481-1828082 GCF_001266775.1 Austrofundulus limnaeus | reverse complement strand
GTGTGTGTGTGTGTGTGTGTGTGTGTGTGAACGGCACCTTTTCTTCGAGGAAAGAATCAGAGCTGTGGGTTGAGGGAAAAGTGTGTGCGGGGTAACACATGCTCACACACATAGCACAAACACACACACTGCATGGTGATGTCATCTTAAATGACATCATCCCATGGAGGGGAGCCAAAGGACCTGATGGGTTAGCATCCTCCAGTGAGATAAAGAGAGAAAATAGGAAGACAGAGTGAGCGGCTTGTAAATAAAGAGCAAGAAAAACAGTGATGGACAGCTTAAGGGAAACGCTTTCCTCCCCGTTTTATATTTTTATTTTTTGCCTTTGTTTGAGCTCAGGCTTTACGGAGACTCTCTCTTTTAAGAATCTTTCCTTTATTGCTATTTGCAGGTGTTACTGCCCTGAGGGAAGCATGCATGAGTGCCGCCAAAGTGCAGCTAAAGTGCAAAAGAATCAATACCCAAACACACACATAAATACATAATCTACACAAACACGTGCTCTGCGAGAACCCACTGACTGAGCGTGAACACATATGCTACATGCACAGCAGCATGGAAACATGTGTACGCATGGATACAGGCACGCAAAATAAACCCTCTCTGTCACATCCTGGGTTCGTTGTAGGGACACCTGTGTCTCTGCGTGTTTCAACTGTTGTCCACTTGGCTGTGCTGTGCTCCACACTGTGCTCCCAGCATGCCTGCTTACTGAAACCAGACACCTATATGGACCAGCATCCAGCTACACCTCTCCATCTCTGGTGCAGATACTGAGCCCASTCCACTGGGAAGCACACACTGATGTGTGTATGTTTTATTTCTATCAYTTTAGGATAAAACCATCATGATTGTGTGTAATTTTCTTGCTTTAAAACACTACCAAACTGTCAGTGCTGTGCATAAAGGAGAGCATTTCTAGAGGAAGGCTTGTGCTAAAATGTGATGATTCAATTTTCCTTATCGCTCAACTGACTCAACAGTATAAATAGTGTGGGACAGAAAGGAGCTGGAAAGAGAGATGGGAGGGGAGGGTAACGAGGGAGGGCTGATCGTGATGTGAGGGTGATTCTGTAAGAGGTGAACTAACAAAATACCCCGCAGAATAAAAAAGCTGCAAAACTGCCACTATTTTTAATATTTAGCTAATTCTGTTTGAGTTGTGTTAAATCGATTTTTTTAATGCATTTTGCAAATTGGTCAGCAAGAAACTGCTGAAAAGGGGAAGAGGAAGGATTTAGAGATAACTTCCCTTTTGAGTCTCCACTTCTTGCTGTCAAAGTCCCCTCGCTTCATGGTGTGTTTTACTGGAATGACTTTGTGCATGAAGTCTTTGCTTCTGAAACAAAAAGTGACATACAGATTATCTCATGAGCACAACAGGTTTTGTGCATATATTGCATGTGAGCTGTGAGGGACACACACACAACCTCTTTGAAAAACAAAAGTGTTCGCTGTAATGACAAATATTTGCATCCCACTCCACGCAGCTTGTTTTTGGTTTTATTAGGTGACGAATCACCATCAGCCCAATTCTACCTTCATACTGTACTTCTCTCTCTCTCTCTCTCTCTCTCTCTCTCTCTCTCTCTCTCTCT
>NW_013952485.1:1821042-1825175 GCF_001266775.1 Austrofundulus limnaeus | reverse complement strand
GTGTGTGTGTGTGTGTGTGTGTGTGTGTGTGTGTGTGTGTGTTCATTTTTCAAATTTCAATGAAGCTCTCAAAAATTATTATTGGTCATAGGTTTATGAACTTTTGGAGCTGACCCAAACAAAATAATGGCTCGAACATTGTCCACTTTACTAATACTAAGCTAAAATGTTGTGCGGTAACAGAAACACTTTGAGCTCTACACATTTTATGAGATACTTTTTAAAAACTGGCATTAACTATTTTAATGAAACTCTTAGAAGGTAACCACTAGAACTGATTATATTTGGAATCAGCTTAATTGGAGGTGGCTGTCATAGCAAATGAGCACCAAATTTACCACAACTCAAACAATTTCACAGATATTGTACTAAATTTTGTTGTGACAGTAGCTTAGAGTCATTTCCACCACATACCATACTCAGAAGGCTAACAACATGTACAAGATTGCTTAAGGTTGTGTAAAAAGTTATTTTCTAGATTTGATGACAACTTTGTCATTTTTCTGCCATTAAATTAGGTGAGGATATACATTCACACCAAGGAATGCCCTGAAATATACTTCTGTTTTAGTTTTTCTTCACAGCCTKTGTCATTGATGTTTTACTGCTTTAAATCTGCGAGGCAAAGTGAGGTGAGATGAATAATCACAGTGCCTAATGACATTTTTGGCGGCGGCACAATGCATAAGTTGCAACAAAAACATCTCTTTTCTGCAGAGATTTATTTTTTAAGGTTAAATGCAGCGTTTTTTATATCTCCCGGTATAAATGTTTATTTCTTTTGATCGCTATTTTTCTTTCTCTGCTTTTGTTTTGTGCTGAGCACAATAAAAATATTTTAAAAAAACTCAGTTGAATCATCTGTGATGAAATGTTCCTGCAGCATACTTAAGTGTAGCGACAGAGACAAGTAAAAAACTCCAGGTTCTTATTTTAGGCTTTATGAAAAGCCTAACGTTTGAGGGAYTCTGTGGATGCTGGGCCAAGGGTTTTTAAAGCGGACGAATAGGTGAAACAGGCTCTAATTATCCTTCAGTTTAAGAGGAAGGATTTTTTCTTCTCCCAACTTTTTTTCCCTCCTTAACTTTTCTGCATGTGTTTGTGAAAGAGAGCAGCATTGTTCCAACTCACCAACCAGTGGTTTTCTGTTGACCTACTTCTGCTCTGGACAACAGGGTGCTTCAGAGGAAACGGGGCCTTATACCCACTGTCTCCTCTCCAGCCCTGCACAGAAAACACAAGCGCTCAGAAAGAAAAAATCTGTACGCGTTGCCATCCATAACCCCCTGACATTATATCCATCAGGTTAATTGAGTGCACATCATTGATTTTGGATGTGTCCCCATGCAGCTGACAARGATCCCATTGACAGAGTGACAGTTGTTTGCATGCAGGCAGTGCATTTTCACTCCAGATGACACAGGCGAGAAGCGTGCTAATGTGACAAATTCTTAGGGATTTGATACTTTTTAAGCAAAAACAGACACATTGACTAAAGTTATGAAGCTGAATCCAAACATGACTCACTCAAAAGCTGAAAACTGTTATTAGTAATTATTTTTAAAAAGTGGGTTTTATTTCTCAAAGAAAAAAAACTCTGTTTAGCAAATCGTTTTTTTAAAGAAAAAAGCAAGTCTAACGGACTGARAAGCTGCTGCAGAGATGCTGATCTGTGTCATGTGCGCCATTCTGCACGCACCACACAAACAAGAAGAGGAGGTCATGCTTTTCGTTTTGACTCATATAGATTCCTCCCACACAATATGACCTTTCAGTCTCACCTCATATTCTAAATATCTAAAACAGCTAAAAAGGCGCGATGCGCTTATCTGARTGCGCACGCTCATGTCTCCCTTTCTCTCCAAATACCTAACTACAGAATAAGCTCTTTTAAAGATTTTTATGAYTTTTTTTTTCAAATAGAAGCAGAGMTGTAGAGACCATAACTCCATATATATGACTGGTTTCTTACTTTAAATCCAACAGCGGGTTTGTCCAACTATTTTCAAAAAAAGATGCGAAAGAAAGAAAGAAAAGTCACGTGTCTACAAAGCAATATGTTATTTTCAATGKAAATACTTTTTTGAGATCCGCCCATTTTACTATCGAATTTCTCAAACCTCTCCACAACCATTTTGTGGCGTTCCTCTTGCACTTTTTTTTCCTTTCTCCTCTTCATCGATGACCTTTAAGAAGGAACCGCAGCCCATCAGATAATTACGCCTGATTACAGTTTCTTCTTTGCATTCTGACTCTGCATCAGCCCACACATCGGGGCAAATATTCAAATAGTGCTGCAAAGCTGYGAGCGTGACACTCCCAAACACGCCAGAAGATTCTGCGCAATTTCAGCAGCACTGAGCTGCGTTTTAAAACGGGAATAAAGTGAAACAGGTCATATGGATTTGTGCGCACRGGACTTGAGAAGTTTCAAAATAGACCTGGATTGTTTTAAGAGAGGTAAAGTTGTTTAGTAAAACTTAAAGTAAACCTCAATTTGAAAAGAGAGTATATATTTTTAAGCAAATGAGTCATTTCATGAGTTTGCTGGCAGCCCTGAAACCACCTCAGCACCAAAACACATTAGTGAAAGATGCACGTTTAAAAAGTGCAAAGATAATCGAAATATTTACAGAGTTCACCTTTTAAAGCTGTATGAGAAATGTAAATTCTTATTAGGTACAAGGGCAGAACAAAGATGTTTCATGCGTTGCATTTGCTTTATTTTCCTTTTGTGCTTCTGAGGCCCTTGTGGCAGTGCGTAGTTTGCGTTCATGGCGCAGTGTTCGGCTTGAAATTTATGTATCTGTTAGTTTTTTTCAGTCGAGCAGCTTTTTGTCTTGTTAAAATTGACCAAAATGAGCTCCAAGTTACGTGTGTGCCCTTTTTACCTCTATTTGCATCGGGTTGCACAACTTCAAACACATGCACACACGGAACCCTCCGGGCCGTGGCGCGTCTTTTACGCACGGAGTTTTTTGCTCCCAATTCACCCACTCTGATCACTCTGCGGCCTATAAAAGATCCTCTTTGAATTTTTTATTTTGTCACAGTCAACCGGGAAACTGTATTCGAAATCTCAACCGGCCCCGCGTTTCAGGCCCCTATTATTTAGAGTAATAAATACACCCAAACTGATCAAAATAGTTTCTAAACTATTTGAAATCCTCTCAATTTATTTCGTCTTTATTTATCATCCCTCTGTGCTGGGAGGTTAAACTGTTCACGAGGACAGAGTGAGGAGAGCTGGAGTGAAAACGATGTGTTCCGCTGAGCGCATGCTGCAGTCCAGGAGCTGCTGGCTGCATGCTGGGGATGGGGTGGGGGGTAATAAGGTAGAGGAGGATGGTGACTTCACTGACAGCCAGCAAGTTAACTGACGCAACGCTACTGTAAGCGCAGCGCTCACCTCTTCATCCAGCAGGATCCTGCTTCTGTAGCGTCTGCAGCTGTACAGCCTGGCTGCGTGCTTCTGAACCGTTTCTGCACCAGTTTACTCCGACTTGTTGCATCTCCTCCACCTTCTTAGACACATGCAGTAAGTAAAGGCGTTTTTAACCCTAAAGTCTTTTTTAGTTTTGCTTGATTTGTGGGGTGGGTGGAGATTTTGAACTTTTCCGCAAGTTTTTAGGGGTTTTTTTTGCGAGAAAGTTCACACAGTGCGGACGGACTGGCTCCAAGATCTGGGTCTGTTTCAGTGATGTTAAAGCGGTGGGCCCACTCCTGCGCTCTTTGCTGGTGGGCATCTCGTTCCCGCCCTGCTCGAGCTGTCCGGGAACTAGGAAGAGTTGATAGGGCGTGTTTGGAACGTTGAATGTCGCGCTACATGAAAATAACACTTCTCACACACACACACACACACACACACACACACACACACACACACACACACACACACACACACACACACACACACACACACACACACACTGTCCTCTCACTGCGTCCAACAGGGACCAGCTTGTCCAGAAATTAGATCATATTCCAGCCGAGGTGCCAAAACATAGAGGCCCCAACTTTCCCCTCTGCCATCCCAAACACTCCTCCCACACACACACACACACACACACACACACACACACACACACACACACACACACACACACACACACACACACACACACACACACACA
>NW_013952485.1:1817634-1820965 GCF_001266775.1 Austrofundulus limnaeus | reverse complement strand
ACACACACACACACACACACACACACACACACACACACACACACACACACACACACACACACACACACACACACACACACACACACTTTGTTCCTTATCCTGGATCTCCGAACCTGAACTCCCTCCCTCTGACTGCTCTGTTGTCACTTCAAGGATGCTAGTTTCAGAGGCACGTGAGCTGAGCCGACTTGATTTGGATGAGAGGGGTGGAGCTGTGCGCTGCCCGCTCTCTCTCTCTCTCTCTCTCTCTCTCTCTCTCTCTCTCTCTCTCTCTCTCCCTCGCTCTCTGTGGCTCCACCGCTCCGCCTCTCCACCCCCCCTCCTCTTTTCGCAACATTGACGCAACCAAAAATACTGGAACAAAAGAAACAACTTCCTTGAAGCTTCGCTGAAACTGCACACACTCACACACTCAGACACACACACACAGACACACACATAGGGTCGGAGAAGGGCAGCTTGTTGTCAACTTGCCTGGTATGGAAATGAAGAAAAGGGTGTCACCGGTAGGGACCTGGCTGGATGGCTGGCAGCGATACACACAGATGACAATAACTCCGGAACAGAGTGAGTAGAATTAAACACATGAGGATTTGCAACTTTTTTCTTCCCTAGCTTTGTCCGCGCGCCTGGTTTGAGATTCGGCTTTGTGGTGTACATCTGCGTGCGTAAAGACACACAAAAAAAGTCATTCTGCTCGACTGTCGGCGACACTATAAGTGAAGTCCCTTTGTGCTGTCGAACGACGCGGAGAATATAAGTTACAGGCCGGTTTATGACGATTACATGTATTGTGTGCACGCGGTTTTTCAAAATGAGTTTTTTTTTTTTTTTGTGACATTTAGAAGCGACTGACARCGACACTTGGAGTGAAGCGACTCCAACCAAAACACGGGAGTTGTAGGCAAGCATGAGGTAGTTTATTGCGATAAAAACAAACACTTTTCATTTCTTTCGTGTTGTGCTCTGTCAGGTTCTCAATGAAGGCTGCAGCAGTTTGTCATTACTGTACAGCTTATTAAATGCAGCAGCTCTCGGTTTGTCAGTCGCCGGTTGTAAGAAGGTCCCAGTGATCAACAAACATGACTACAACAAAGCCGCCGCGCGCGAATTTCACTAAACACACAAGGCGTCGTGGTTTTTACATGAAGTGTGCAACTTTGTTTCGAGGTTTCATRTTCGGCTCGGACGAATGTTCGCTGGGCTTTTGTCGCGTTGGTCTTTTTTTTTTTTAAACCGCACGAACAAAGGACTGGATGGAGTAGTCGGCTCGGCAGAGCGTCGGTGGAGCAGGCGGGCTGTTTACAATAATAACACGACCGCGGTGATGTCACGGTGACTGACAGAGGTGGCTGCCAATCAGAACGCGGCTCRGCCATCAGCAACACGCTATATTTGGAAAGTGATTACATCATCGAGACACAAAAACGGAAAAGGGAGGGCGGGACTTCCGCAGGAACTCTTTCTGTTTGTAGTCCAGAAACGGGACAATGAAAACATCAGTGTAGATTTTGGAGGCAAAAATCTGATGWTTTACCAAGTTCTTCATTTGTACTCTCATATATCTGAAACTAGTACTGTTTGGTGTGGTAGGCCTAATGACTGTGTTATTACATTACCAGCACAGTTAATTAACATGTAGGCCTTATAAATCCTCCAAAGCTGTCACTAACAATATGTCATTTGAAAGTTTCCACTTTCAGTTCTATATTAACCAGTTATGAGGCTGATATTTAATTAGCATTCATATTTTACATAAAGTTCCTCATCAACTACTTCCCCAAAATATGGTACTGCTCAGCTATTAGTAGTTATTTTTTTTAAAAACTAAACAGCTAAATGACTTTTCTGCTAAATGTCAGCTTTAGCCTTGTTTGCACCAACATCATTATTGCCCACTGCCTAAAATGTGGGTAGTAATGCAATTGCCTTTGTGTAGTGTGTGTTCGTCCATCTGCCTGTTAGCAAAACAACTCACAAACCCCTGGACAATTTTTTATGAAACTTTCAGCAAGTAATCATTGAATGTACATCTACAACTGATTAACTTTTCATGTTAACCCAATTTAAAATGGTTACTACAGCTAATTGACCTTTGCTAACGCAACAAATGACAGTAACTCAGTCAGTTGTGCAGACGTAGAGCTAAGATTTGATGTGGTAGTAGCTGAAAACCACACCCAACAAATACTCTTAGCGTTAACAGATTGTGCAAGATCTTTTTTTTTTTTTTTTTTCAAATTTTGGCATGGAAGAAGATGAGCAGAGAGAAGGCAGCATAGCTGTAGTAGGCTTGTGTGCTGTGATTATTCTTCAGCACATCTTAGTGATAAACAAAACTCCTGCACATGCAGCAAAAACATCATGGTGAGTCTATTCAAAAACAGTTTAATTCACACCTGGTTTACTCACACAGTAAACTGTAATACTTACTAGATTTTTTAAATTATTGTTTTTATTTTTTTCAGGTCCAATTAAACTCAAGTTGTAACAGATTTTATTTTGTTACTGGTGTATCATCACACTCTAATATGACTCATTATTCTTAGCCTGATAGTTCTGTGATTTGCTGTGGCCAAGAGTGTRCAACTATTCTGTTGCAAAACTTATAGGTCAAAATCTATCCTTTATTTTAAGGATTCAAAATACAAAATTAACAACTGGCAAGCTTTTTCACTCAAAAAATATTTTTCAGGGGAAGAACCACTAGAATGAAGGATGTCTTTTAAAGAACACGTACTTCTGGATTTGGGGTATTCATTTATTATATGTTTTTGCTCTAATGGTTAATAAGGTTTAAACTTGTCTCTTATTTACGAAATGAACAGCTGTGGTGACTTTACAGCATAGTCTTTTTTTTTAATTAAACCGAGACCAWATTATTACCATTATTTTTGCCTGACCTTAAAATTTAGAATTAGTGACAGTCAACCAGTGTAAATTTGATATTAGAATAATAAAATGGTTATATGATGACACACAGCATTAAAGTAGACATATTGTAACAACTTGAGTCATAGGTTCAGATATGATCAGATTTAGAAAATTGTTAATAATATTGAAGTTAAAGTGATGAAGTCAGCTATGTACATTGAATCTAAAATGACAACTAAACCCCTTTTATTGTTTTAAATATGTATTTGAATGAATTGCTCAAATTAAAAATGTACCTACAGAAAGTATTACTGGGTTCAGTGAAGTATTTTTACGTTTTTTCAACTTTCTTTTGGCCACCAGAGCATGAATTATTTTTGAAAATATTGTACAATATTATTGCCTGCTGCCAAGGGCAGTGGCAGATTAATAATGTTTTTGCATGTGTGTAATATAT
>NW_013952485.1:1812248-1816685 GCF_001266775.1 Austrofundulus limnaeus | reverse complement strand
ACACACACACACACACACACACACACACACACACACACACACACACACACACACACACACACACAAACTTCACTAGAAGTAGACGTTTAACTCTGGATGCAAAACATTTACGTGTAACACATCTTTTTGGCACCTGACTCCCCATTTAGTGTGAAGATTATCTCCTCTCTGATAAATCTATAAAGAAATTATTTGGAAATAACAGAGCCTGTTGTGAAAGCAGGTCGCTTTGGAGAAACTTGTCAATGGCAGTTCTGCTGAATGTGTAGCATATACAACTGCTGCAGCAGCGATTGTTTCTTAGAAGACATCTCAAACCCAAGATTGGAAGTGTTTTGTTTTTACCTTTCCCCTCTCTGCCTGTGTTACCACTGTAACTATAGAAGTCTTTGTCTTCATTTTGGCCCCTATGTAGCCATTGCCTGCCTTATGCTCCCTTAATTACTGTGAGTTTTAAAGTGTGTGCAGATTGGAGAGGCTTAGGATTCTTGAACTTTAACATCTGAACTTGGTGACCAAAGAATTCAGCAAACCTTATGAGTCATTTTTACCTCACTTTTATTTTAGCTTAAAAATAGTTAAACACTGTAACAATCCTTGCAGGGGTGCATATCATCCACTGTCTGTTATGMTATATTTATAAACAAAATGATCTTGTGTTGAGACGGGATCAAGTTAGAGACATTTTGATCAAATTGTGTAAATACTTTCTCGTGATTTTGTGAGATCTCATCAGATGGTGGAATTAGCACTCAGAGACCGACTCTCAGCTACTGTCACACCTAACGTTATCTCAATGTTTATCAAATCAACTGAGTTATGCCTATTTTTGTGTTTCYTAAACTGAGCTAGCTATGGTGGCTATCTTCGTTCGGATTGACTCAAAAAGTTAATCGGTTGCAGATGGACACTCAGTGATTACTTTCAGGGAGTTTCATTAAAGTTTGTCCAGTCGTTCATAAGATATTTCGCTAACAGTCGGACACAATTGACTCCATTAGTTGGCATAGTTTAAAAAACAAATCTCACTTTGTGTTGGGGATGACTCTCAGCTWCAACCACACCAAATTTGAGCTAAATATCTGTAAAGCTGCCAGAGTTATAACCGTTTTTCTGTTTGCTAAGTTTACTAGCTGTGGTGACCATATTAAATGTGTAAATGTTATTTCAATCATGAACCACTTTATGGATTTGAATGAAACTCGCAGGAAGTAATAAGTTAAAAAAAACATTTGATGGCAAGCTTTAAAAATCTACTGAAATTTTACAAGTGGAAACCTTGCATGTCCACTTTTCCTTTTTGTAAAATGTGCGCGAGTTAACGTGGCCACCTCGCAGCCTTTATGCTAAACAGAGGTCAGAGGTCTCTGTTGTGTTTTCAGGATGACCTGCTAGTGACTATTAGCCATTGATAAATGTGATGTCCCACAAGTGTGCGGGCTGGACCCCTCCAAAGGGGGAGGTGTCACAACACGCCCTATACTAACCTCCCAGTCAACCCCACCTCAGCTAGTCCATACACACACACATGCACACACTGCACACACACACTGCCCTGCTGACAGGAGCACAAGGGGGCAGCTGCTACAGATGTCTGAGAGGGGGGAGGGGAGCCAAGAAGACATCAATGGAGAGCCTCTGTAGTATGGAGTTCTCTGTGGGGCTCATTGTGTTCTCTAGAGACCAAGATGAGGGAATAAGTCCGTGTTAATACAGTAAGCTCATAGTCTTTTATACTTTGTTTCAGTGTGGAGTTCAGACAGATTTTATTGTTTTTGTTTTTTTGCTGAGTGGTGTTGAACGTTCCGTACTGTTACACAGGTTGAYATTTTATAAACCAAACAGATTAAATAAAAAGTTTCTCCTTGCTCCTGCTCCACTCGGTCTACAAGTGACAGTGAAAGATTTCAAAAGTCGACTAAAAAAACAAACAAAAACAACAGACCTGATCCGAATTTCAATTCCTTGTGTAGGAAAAACAAAAGTGTTTCACGCCCCATTTTATTTGTCTTATCTTTTTTAAAGAAGCTAAGAATATGTGCTGCCACAAAAACAAACGCCTCTTAAAATCACCTGATGTTGTTGTTGTAAACTGACATGAGAGCTGCCCTCTGTGGTGAGCGCGCCATCAAATTTGATCCTCATAAAGGAGTTTTTTTGTTTGTTTGTTTGTATTTTTTATCGCCCACCACCAAAGGCAACAATGTTTAGCATGTGTCTGTAAAATATCTTTTAGACTTGTAGGCAGAATTTGTTAAAACTGTCAGAGCAATTACTGGTAATCACAACTGAATATTACTTTTTTGTGTCAGACCCATTCAAGATGGCCGCAACAGCTATTTCAGCATAGCAAACACAAAAAGGACTGCAATTTAATGAATTTTACAGATTTTCTGCTAAAATCTAAAATGGTAGCAGCTGAGAGTCATTCTCAACATTTACTCTAAATATTTGCACAAAAACTGTTTTCAAACTTTTGCGAATAACTACTGCAGTCAACTGTGTCTGTCTGTTAGCAAAATATCTCTTGAACCACTTGATGGATTTCAATGAAACTTTTATGATTTTTACTACTGGATGGACTTCTACAACTCATTAATGTTTGGAGTCAGCCTGAACCAAGATGTCCATCACAGTCAACTGACCTTTAGAAACACAAAAACAGCTATAATTCAGTCAGTTTTATAGATACTGAGTTAAGGTTTGGTGTGACATGAGAGTTGTTAACAGCATGTAAACATGCATAAAATATTTGCTTAAAACTTTGATGTTATAAATTAGAGTCAACATTAGCTGACTTTTAACAAGACATCTCAAGAACTGCTGAACAACTTTTAATAAAACTCTCAAGAAGTGACCATTGGATCGACAACTGATTAACTTTTGGAGCCAACCCATATAAGATGGCCATCACTGCTAACTGACCTTAGTCAAAACAAAAATGGTCATGTTCTTTTGCACGTATACATGAAAATTTATGTATTATRTCTGCTGATGGTGTGAGAGGCCACTTTTTGAGCATGTGAATCACAAAAAAAAGTGTCCACAAAATTGGAAACATTTGATATTGACAGCCATACATGCACGCTAAGCCATCTAGCGTAAAATCGAATCACTCCGAACTAAAACTACTCCAGTTTGGCAATTTTGCAGCTGGGATTGGGCCATGATACATGACACTATGGCTCTTGTTTAGCCAGCCTACCAAGGAGACAAGGGTGAGGCCTACTCAAGCCACCTAATGAAGAGATGCATTATGATGTGATTTCATTTAGGCCTGCACAAAAAAAAAAAGCTGTTGTGGTTAGCAGCGCCTGAGTAGCATGGTTCATTTGTGTAGTAACATGTGACTTGTGTTTTCGTGAGTCATAAGGATCTCCTGCCTAATGGAAAGCAGTGTGTGCTCATGTGACATTGACACAATGCAGGATGAACTGTATACTACTGTTTTGGCACCACTGATACAGACTGATAAGTACTTTTTTGTCATAGTGAAACCAAACAAACTTCAACTGCTGTTGAAGTTTGTCAACTGCAGTTGAAGTCCCTGATAAGCACAAGGAGAAAAACATGTTCTTCTGTTTTTCTGCAAAGTGTTGCTCGAGTCAGTGCATTATGTGCATTTGTGGGCGGCACGTCTAGGAATGATAGTTCGGCATGATAGTCTTCCCTTAGTCACGGTCGTGTTTTTGCTGGCTCATCTCTGCCTCTCTACATGCCTGTTTAACAACACAGAGCTCCTCCTTACTGGCTTCCTGTCCAAACCAGTTTATCTGTAAACAAGTGTGTGTTTTTTCCCCTCTCCGCCCTACTGTCCATGCTACACCAGAATGCATACAGTGGGCACCCGCTCTCTTCCCTGTCTGCTTTTTGTACTCCAGAAGTAGAAAGCATAATGTTTGAGCTGAAACAAAAATAAATAAATAAATAAATAAATAAATCTGAGATGCTTTAAAGACATTGTTGTAGAAATAAAACACATGGCAAAAGTTAAGTTCAAAAGCTGGGCCTTCAAGCACACTTTAAAATCTAATAGTTAATTATTTTACTGTTGCAAAAAAAGACAAAATATTAGATGCACGTCATGCGATATTATGTGTATTTTAGGATTAAACTGTTGTTGATTTTGCCATTAGACATTAGACAAGCCAACTGTGGGGTTGTTGCAGCATAGCCCAAACTGTATGGTCTGTAAATTTGCACAGTGCTGCTACAATCCGATCTTAAACCAGAACAAATTAGTTACAGTAATGTACATGTTGTCACTTACTTTACACTCATCCTTGTTGGAGTCAATGTTTAGTAAGGATAGCAAATAAATAAAAAAATAAAGAAAAATGTGTAGCTGAAAATGAAAACAAGCTTAAAGATAATAAAGCAATGTCCTCATTCAAACTATGCGGGGGGGGGGGGGGGGCAAAAATCTACAAAGTTTTT
>NW_013952485.1:1793556-1812238 GCF_001266775.1 Austrofundulus limnaeus | reverse complement strand
CAAAGTATGTCTGAGAGCGAAATGTGTTTGCTATACCTCACCGACTCGTTTTTTTTTTTTTTTTTTTTTTTTTTTTTGCTTCCTTACATAAATCAGTTTGTAGCTCTATGTCTTCCTGACTTTTATATTTTGGTCTGATGGTACATTTATTGTGACGTTATATGGCATCTAAATGCTGCAATAATGTGTTTTATTGCTTGCATGTCTTTCTGAGGCCTGTCACTGTGAGAATAATGCCACTATGTTGAATGTCGGTTGCTTGCAGATGGAGCACATTTAAAAAGGAACATTAATAGGAACCACGTCAAAGATGGCAGTGTATTTAGCAATTTCTCTCAATTTATTAAAATCCCTCCTATGCAGCTACAAAGTCTTTGTTGTTGTCTYGATGCCATATGTGTGGCTAGAAATACCCAGTAGTCTTTTCGTGTTTGCATTTTTTTTAAAAGTTCTCTTGCACACTTGCAATAGTCATGACAGATTTAATTAATCAGTGAATGAAAGCGTTGTGGCAGGCAGATGACTAATTGCTGTCATTTTGCACAGTGTAGTGTAACCCTGAGGAGAAATTCCACTCATTGCTGTTTTCTTACGGGTCATTCAGACAACAGCAAAATCTCAAACTGAGCTTTTAGTACAACCAAATTGAGCTTGGAGCAATGTTTTGGGTGCCAGTGTATTATACATAACACCAGGTAGGAAATGGATGGAAAATTAATGAATAATAATGTGATTGTTCAGATTTTTTTGAAGTGGGGTTCTGTGGAAGTATTATTATCTTACCTGTTGTAGATAGTTTTTTGAACGACCTCATTTTGAGTTTAATTTTGTCCAGACTGATGTGCTCTAGTCCCAAAAGTTGTTGTTATAACAAATAACTTTAATTTAAAAATTATTAGAATGGTTTATATGAGCACTAATTTAGGACCATTTATGCCACTGGCAGTTTCACATTAAATGGTTATTTACATAGAAATCTATGACAACTGATTAGGATAAATAGCAGCAAGCTCGCTGTGGCACTTCCTGTGCAGCCTGGAAAACTTCACAAGAAAATTTGTTTATGCACAGGTAATGCAAAATTCACAATAGTGTAAAAGTGTGAAAAGTGGACTTTGCATGAACTTCAAAGAAAATGTTCTAATTTAGACAAACATGTCAACCTCTTTAGACGTTGGCCTTCAGAAATCTGTAATTTCCATGGCATCTGTGGTGAAGGGGTTTGGATTGGCGAAGTCTGCGGCAGAGCAGGTAGTCTGTTGGGATTAGGAGGAGGGGGCGGGGTCAAATTTAGCATTTTCTTACAGGCTCAGGGAAGTAAAATGAAATTGAAGCTGAATTAAAAAAACTAATTTGTGATATTTTCTCTGTATGTCTGTATACATGTGTAACCGCGTTGAACTTGGCCATAACTTAGTCCAACTCGGTCCAAATAAGAGTAAACCCGTTCTGTTTCTTCGTATAGTTTATTTCTGCGTTGTGTTTAAATGATGGTCAGGAGACGAGGTGAACTTTGACGCTGTTTAATCTGTATAAAACAGAACATGCACCGATTAAATCATGGGCTCTCACAGCAGATACAGCACCTTTTGAGGAATAGTATCTTGGATTAGCATTAATCTAGCGGACATTTTCAGATGTGTTCTTATCAAAAAACAGTGATATTAAACTCATAAAACGTACAATACGAAACTCATAAAAACCCCAAGTAACATAAACACGTCTTACAGTTAACCAACTATCATTTGATGGACAGTAGTTAAATGCACAGAATATTTTATCACAGAGCTAATGCTAATACACCTACCTCGTGCCCGTCTCTCTCAGAACTGCAACGTGGTTCTCATGTCCACTATACTTATTACACTGAACCACCAAGAGAGGGCGCTGTTCTACCTCTTAYACATAACCCAAATAAAATGTGATGACAAGTGGAATCATATACAATATTAATCCTGTTACACATGCAAACTGGGGGATAACCCGTGTAAAATACGGACTATCCATACAACTTGTCGTGTATGTTTAGAGTTATTTTCAGACAGCTACAACCCACTTTGGCCTTGACCACTCAGACTAGACATCAGTTTGTCAGTCTGGTCTAGCTACTTCTCCAAACTTAGGCCATTTAAAGAGTTATCTACAACAGGTAAGATAATGATTGTTTATAACTTGTAAACAGAACCATACATCAAAACAACCAATCTATCCCTTTAATATATAGAAGACCCATAGACTAGTTTTGACTGGTGTGTCCTAATATGGCCATAAACAACGTGATCATACTTTAGATTCTCTTCCTCTCTCATTTACCAAAGCCGTAGTGGTGTTATAAAAGTGACACTGTGTTATTACATGTTAATATAGATCGTGGTGTTGATTTAAACTAACATTCTGGCTAAAATGAGTTTAAAAAGTAATGATTTTTCGCATCACTTTTCGCTGCAAACGTCAGCGCAGAACCGATAGAGTTAACTCTTCCCTCCAGCCTGTCGACCGCTGCGGTGGGYTGAGATCAGTCGAGAGTGCATTTTCATCGTCCAATCAGCGGCGCGGAAACCGTTTCGCTTTTAGCCAATAGGGAGAAAGGGAGGCTCTATCGAATTTGAATGAGGAGTGTATCTTTCGGCGCCATTTTCGAGTGAGCAGCGATTGCCTCAACAGCTGCGGGGAGAGGATGCTGCGAATACAGAGAGCTGTCGCTGAGACGAGGGGGGGAAGAAGCCAAGCGGACAAAAACAAACTGCGATTTTTTTTTTTTTTTTGAGGGGGACCCGATTTATTTGAGGCGGAAACACAGGTAATTACAGTCACATGTATGGAAATGTGTGTTTTTTCCCCCGGACTGTTCAAACGGACTGAATGAAAGGAATAAGCGGAAAACAGGAGAGAGCCCGACCGTGGCGGGGAGACGTAGCCGTTTGGCCAGCGTTGGCAGCCTGCACTACTCTGAGCTGCTAGCAAGCTAAGTTAGCGTGCTAACAGAGGGGTTTCTGACTTTGCTGCGCTGTAAGGAAAGGATAAATGCGCTCATACAGCGGCTCGTTTTGTTAAATGGGGAGGAAGATTTATTCAAAAAAATTAAAATAAAAACACCGACCAGACGGGGGGGTAAAATACCAGGCCAAGGGAGAAACTTAAACTTTAATATTATTGATGAAAGTTGAGTTATAAATGGAGTATTTATCCTGCGTTCACTGGAGCGCAGTTTTGAGCGGGAGGTGCAGAAGCAGCCAGGTTTGAGCAGAGCGAGTCGGCAGTGTCAACAAATGCACACGGCACTTAAACTGGCTTAGGAGGGAAAAAAATCAAAATGAGAGACCGGGACGGACACCGTGCTTTTTGTATGAACTTAATTTTAACGACCTAGTTAGAAAAGGCAGACATTTTGACGGGACTAGTGAGAGGAAAAATGTGATGTTGCAAGCGTTTATTAAATTATAACCTGTTAAGTCTTATTATTGCAGTATGACATTAAAATCGGTGATAATTAACATTTTTCAGTTTTTCTCTTAGATTGATAAAATTCTCCGTAATGTTATAAGCAGCGGCTTGTTAATAATTATTACATTGATTTGAGTCAGATATGTTRATTTTAAGATTTGCCCTCTTTTGTTAATTTAGTGCAAGAAGAAAATACGTTAGATTATGGCTCTTTGCCAAGTGACAACATTCATAGGCTGCGACTTGTCATGATTCACWTTTAATGGTTGTCTTAAACGCGAAATAAATAGCTGTCATGACCAGCAAGGATATTATAAAAGTGTATTAACTTCTGAGGACGAGTGGTAAAATCACTTTTTTGGTGCTGCACTTGTCTTGCTGGGGTAATATTTCTGGTTTGAAGCAGAAGACATTCAGAGCTTGCTTTCTGCCTTCCTTTACCCTTTTTTGACCATATTAGTGTCGACTCACTTTCTGTGTCCTGAACACTGACTCTTTTTAGGTGAACATGAATATAAACTCTTAGATGAAAGGTGACTATAAAGACCCGATCATGTATTGATTAATGCCTTTTTATGTAAGTTTGTGACATTTTTAATGTAACTCTAATACTGGGAATGAGAGGGAAAAATGGGTTTTATATATTCAGTCTGTAAACCCGCCCCTTCTACTTCCTTGTAAGAAGAGGTCGGTTTGACGTGTTACATAATGCGAGGCCTTTCTCTTTTTTCAGTTATAATTGTTCAAATAAATGAGGGGTTTGACAGTTAACAATATGTGTTAGAGCTAATTTGAAATTTTAACATAGATAAAAAGGGGACAATCCATGCAGTCTGTTTTTACTTGATCTGCCTTTTTACCCCCTTCAAGGCCCATCACATCTGAGAGTGTGATCACTAATAGCATTTTTCTAGATTTTAAGCCATATGATAATGAGTTATGCTGTTATTTACGAAGGGCTTGAGTGACAGTGCTTCTAAAWAGCATTTTTGTTTTGACTCGAGTTGCATTTCTAGTTGTTCCTAAATAGGGCAGCATGTTCRTTTTAAAACTGCTCATATAGCAAGATTTTGGTTATCTCCGTGGGCTTTGAGATGAGACATAAATTAACGTAATCTGATGTGACAAAGACTTTCTTAAACACAMAGCAGAATAAAGCGGTATAATCGAATGAAATTGTTTCTTTCTGATGTATTTAGCTTCTATGAAAGCCTAAATATGTGCTACAAGATTGAAAACCCTGAATATTGCTGTTGATATAACATGTAACGTGATTTTCACCTTCAGGAAAAATACATTTCACATGGTGTGAGATGTGGTCGAAGCTTGATTTAGCACCAAGTTATTTTTTTACTTTTACTAGTAAAGGTGTACTAACTTCTCATGCTGCTATCTCCAATTTTTCTATTTTATAATTTCTTAGAAAAAATATGTTTATAATAAAAATATGAGCTATCCTATGTTTTGCTATACAGTGTGAGGAAAATAGTTGAAGTCACCACACTTGACTCTTAATAAAATGGAGTGTAAAGACAAAGCTGGAATTGTTCTTAAGTAATACTGTCTGCCCATAACTACATGTTGAAGAATCCTTTTGATGGTCTGTCATAGTGGCAGTGTGTAACCACATTGTCATTAACAACTTAAAAATAGGACAACTTGCTCTAAAGAATTAGTTAAATAAAAAAGTAATTAAAAACATTCGTGCACAGATAAAAATATAATACACTGAAGTGTCACTCTATTTTAAAAAAATGGGAAATGATGAAATACACATTTTAGATGGTGCCTTTATTAATCAGTTAAAGCAGCATTACTGATTATTGAATCCAATTAAATAAGAGGCTTTATTCCTCAGTTTCAGTGGATTTACTTGTTGTTAATATTTCATAGAACTTGTCTGCATAATGGTGCATTTTTAAAAACTTACATTTGGGTTTAAAAAGTGAAAAAAGAAAGACTAAAGAATAATATTTACAATTTTTATTTATTTAAAAATATACACAACGCAGATGAGGTGAAACCAAATACATGTATATTTTAAATGTTTTTTAAAAATGATATTTGTGCATTTTATTTCCTACCATACCCTTCAGTATAAACAATAGATCTGCTTTAAGTGCTACAGGTGTATGTWTWCYTYCMWTTTTTTKGTATTGTCATGTTTTTACTCTAGGRTGAGCATTGTTGTGCTGTTTCAGACTTTTAGTATGACATTCTGTGACTCATCAGTCCGTCTTCTCAGATCCCTTTGGCAAAATAGGTCCCACCCCTATTTCCTGGTAAAACTGTGCCTTTCTTCTTGTATTTGCTCACACATGTTGTATCCAGACTGCAGAGGAACACTACCCACCTCCACCCATTCTCCTCTTTCTCCACTCCTCAGCACAAACTTTATAGTATTCAAATTTGTTCTGATAGGTGCAATTTTTTGCGGACCTTGTGTAGGCTTTGGTTTCAGTGTTGTGTCAGCAGCTTTAAAAAACCTGTCAAATAGCCTTTATTTATTTATTTTTAGTTTTACGAACACAATTCAAATTTATTTGAACAGTGGCCAGCCTAAGCTTTTAATCATTCGACAAGGAAAGTGTCAGCTTTGCTCACATTAATTTTAAAAAAAATTTTAGATTTTTTTTTTTCATGTGTTTAAAGATGAAGCTATTCATGCTGATATCAGCAGTGGCAGCAAATAAATGGGACAGATCCTTGCCCTTGCCCTTTTTTAAAATAATTTTTAATGCATTTTATTTTTATTTATTTTTTTAAATCAATTAGTTTTGAATAGGTATAATGTACAGCATTATACGTCCTAATGTATTTTTTTAATTTTGTTTATTATGCATTATTATCATTATTGTTATAACGGAAAGTGGCATTTTTAAACAGCTGTTGTAGATGTATACATTATCATTGTCTGAGTTTACATATCATGTTGAATACAGGACAGTGACATGACCCATCCACGGCTAGGACGTTTGTTGTGAGCACTGATGTACTTAGGTTGGTGTGTTTTAAGTATTTTAAAGGTCAAAGGAGCATCTCTCTGTTGCTTTTTACCTCGACCAGATTTAGTGCTACTTAAAGACTTCTAATGGATATTTAAAAAGACCTCAGCCATAGCTGTCCTGGTGGGTTCARTGTTTATAAATTGCCAGAGAGAAAAATAAAAATTTGAAACAGCATTGATGGTAGGTTTTTGACACAGCAAGAGCACTCTTTATTACACATGATAGTATTTTTATGGCATCAATTTTTTTCTCAGGTGAGGGTGATGGATTTGCCAAAAAATAATAAGATGTCTTCTTAGACAATAATGATTTCTTACATTAAAAATATTTAATGTATTTTTAGTCAGGTTAAAATAGAAATTACAGCTATTTTTTAAATCTGGTGTGGTGAGTAGGGAGCACTTCATTTGTGTTTAGATTTTATTTTATTGAGTTATTTATTTAATTTGCTGTGCCTTGTTTAGTTAACTTTCAAAGTTGGATTTTTCTGTTCTCAGCAGTGAAATCAGCATGTGGTTGTTTGGAATAATTGTATTTATTACTAAAGTGCTGATCTGTGTTTGTCACTTCAAAGCTTTTCAGCTGTCAGTGAGTCAAAYATAGAAAAAATACAGCAGTCCAGTAAAGACTTGTATTAATTTAGATAAACACACTTCAGTCATAACCCATTTTTACTTATATTCATATATATTGTTTTTTAAATATTCTGAATCATAGTGATGCTAAATTTTGGAATCAAACTACATATTTGTATGTATTCGTGTGTTTGTGTACAACTATTGCACAAGTGAATGGCTTTGTGATTCAGCTCACACTTTTGCATATAAGTGTGYACATACAACACACTCGCTTATATCCATGTTTCAAATTTGCTAATATTTTTGAATGTAGTGAAAAAAAGTGATTGCAGTCATTGTAAGAATTTTACTCAATTTTAAAGTTAATTTTTTTTGTGTAGGTGAGTGGAGATTGGTGAAGTGTAAATCCAGTTTCCTGGTCATTAGTTTGAAATTTCATCATTGTGTGTGTTGTCAGTATCCTCTTATGTAGAGTAAAAAATATTTTAAAAAAATTCTATTGAAAGGAAAGGTAGCAGTGAGTGTTTTTGCATCATGACCCATTCAGCTTTTTATTGTTTGAATGATAATTTAATTTTTTTTTTTGAACTGTGGAAACGACTGATGTGTTTAGATGATACACACTGCTGTGTGTCCTGACACTGGGGTACACACTTGCATTTTGAGTCACATCTGATTGGTGTTAGACAAAAATTATCACACTTTTAATTTATTATTTCTTGAAATTTATTTATCTGGCATTCACCAAAAAATGTTTGTATGAAAAAAAAGTATATATATATATAAAAATGTAAACCAGGAGTGTTAGTACATCTTACAGTAAATAAACACACACACAACTCTTAAAGATCACACACAGATTGTCCTGTGAAACAAATTTATTGTGATATGCTTGTAGTATAATATGACTGAAGCTTCCAGGGAATTCCCGTCACCTCATGTTTTATTTTTTTTATTTTGATATTTTTTTATGTGCAAATATAACAGGATTTTCCTGGATTAGCACATACCGTTACCAGTATTTTGATCAGAACAAAGCTGTTTCTCATTGGTTTCATCACTTTCTACCTAAAGTCAAACTCCTCATCACCAGTATTGTTTTACACTCCTTACTGCTTCCCTTGTGTAATTAATATTATGACACCTTTGTCGTTTTTGGTACGAGTGATTACGTAGTGTAAAGGAATAGATGCTAGACAGAGATGTAAGGACTTCACACAGTATCAATAGTTTTTGTGTTGTGAAATAACTTGTTTGTTTTTTTGGTAATAATCAAAAGTTACAGAGTAATTAATATAGTATGTGTACTTTTGTTTAAACCAGTACAAGATTTTAGTTTTCTTCACAGCTGGTGTTAATCTGGCTTACTTTCAAACAGTGATGGAGATGTAATTATAAAATAATGTATTGTAATTTTATACTAAAACGAAGAATAAGAAATCATGTTCCTTCATTGCATTATTTTATGTTTTGAAATGTGCGTGCCAGTAATGTTTTTAACATGAATATTTTAATGACAACACTTGTGATGATGTGTTTTATTGTCTCCACGGTTTAGGCAGTAAGTTAAAATCTCTGTAAATTGTGCTTGTACAAACAGAAGACCGTAAGAATGGCCAGAAAAGACCAACCCAGACCACTTGATCCAGGGTGGTGATAGGCTGTCATGTCCATGTCTCTGAACCCAGCAGGGTGCAAGAGGTTACTTGACCTTTCGACCTCAGGGTCATGTGACTGTTTGAGGTCATTGTATGGGGAGTAAGTGTCAGGAACGGTTAAAAAGGCTGAGCAGCGAAGGTGACATGTCCAGGCATGCTTCCTTTAAAGACACAGAAAATGGGGAGAGGTTAGAGCCATTAATAAAAACAATTTGCAACTAGACTTATAAAAGGAATTATTAGTTTAAAAGAAAATGATGCAACTTACCTGATTTGATAATTATTTTTAAGAATAAACAAGGTACGATACTTAAGTTTTAATAAATTAAAAAATATATTTACATACATGTATATATAGTATATGTATACCCATCCCCTACTGCTTTTATAAAGCCCATTTAATGACTTGTTTTTCAATATATAAAAGACATTCACATGGGATTTTACATTTTGTAGAATTTACATATAAAACATTTAAAGCTGTATGACAAGGACAGACATTAAGTGGAATCTTTAGTAACGACACAAGTACATCAGAAGATAATGCAAAATCTGTGTGTGATGTTCTAGAAACGTAATTGTTAGATCTGAAGCTAATATAAGGGATTTTTTGGGGAAATGAGATTGCATGGTTTGCTGTAGAATATTTGTTGACAGGACAACAATTTGACAGACACTAACAGCTCCTGCCTGCCCACCCTCCTGCTAGTGTCTGGATTTTCAAACTGAAACATTAGACCAATGTTTTCATCTCACAATTTTCAGATGAAGGCACTATTATTTTATATCAGATAAAGCTGTGTTGCTCCTATTACTAACATATTGAACTGAATTTCAAAAGACATAACTTTTAATAACACATTCTTTGTGTCTCTTTAAACTGTTTTTGACTACAGTAAAGCCTTTACAAGTGGATATGTTTATGTGGTTAAAATGGACATGCATTTCACTGTTGCATGATATAAATTAAAGGTTTCATTATAAGTGTAACTGCTCACGAATTTTGTCAGCCGTAACACAGATTTAGATCCACATCCGACCTTTACAAAAGCTGGTGATTCAGATGTCCAGCTGCTTTTACATTTACTCATTTAATTACAGGCATGACTTTTTATGTTTTAATATTTGAGGTGGTAAGGTGTAAAATAAAAGTTAGATAATATTTTTATTTCTGAATTGAATTTTAGTCATGCTTATTTGTATGATTGTCAAGCAGTGGTTGATTCTGATAAAAGCAGTGACTGTGGCTTAACTTCTTTTTTTTTTTTTTTTTTTGCTGCTCGTTTTGTCTTATTGCATTCATGGTACTTGTGTCTTCATGATAAAAATAAATATTAGTAAATTAGACTAATGAAAGTATTTTTTTTTCAGTGAGAGAACTGATATGTTTGTCCATCCATAATCTAAACTAAGTTTTCCAGAGCTTTTGTGAAAAGAGGAAATAAAGAATTGTGTGAGTTGTCTGCGTTTTTGTATGTAAGTTCTTTGAGACTCTTGTCTGTCAGGTCCATTTCAGTTAGGCCATAATCACAGGTCCATTGAGACCTCTAGTGGCAACACAATCATCACTTCCCATCTCCACTGGGATTATTACAGGAAAAGGTTGATCAGCATTGTTAACAAGCTAAGTTACATTAAGGAGAATAATGTTTAAACTTTTATGTATTTTGTGAATAATTTTTCCATAAACCTTCTTTACCCTTATTTTTCCAGTAGTCACTGCAAAAGGCAGGGTGATGGACAGGTCTCAAGTCCATCACAGGGACAAATGAGACAAACAACCACTTGAACTCTCAAAAAAATACAGTTGTCAATTAATCATGCATGTTTTTGGTCTGTGGGGGAAAACTAGAGTACTCTGAGAAAACAACATGGGGAGAACATATAAACTCCACCCAGAAAGGCCTCAGATGATCTTGTGACCTTCTCGCTATGAGGCAACAGCTCTTAACACTGCACCATCATGCCTCTCTTAATATTTATTTAAAAATTTTGATACATTTTGCAGCTGAAACCTTACAACAGGAAAAGTCTGGTTATGACATGTGAGACATTTTTAACATGTATGTACTTTCTTCCACATTTTGGGTCAGTTATTGGACAGTGTTTGATGTTTAGGATTAGGACACATTTTTATTGTACTTATTCAAACTGGAAATAACCACATTTCAAAGTTGTGCTTCTTTTTTTTCTCCTGTTTAACTACAATAAGTTTTGTCAGGTTATCATTACTTTAGTAAGCCTTGCAGTGGTGTAGTTATCTAACATCACTGAGATATTGCATTTGTCATGTATCAACTATCATTACATCTGACAGAAGTGCTTACTTCATAAAGAATTTAAGATCTTATGCGAGTGACTGATCTTAAAAATAATCCTGTACTTGGGGAGTTCTTGTCCTTGAAAAAATGTAGGCAAAAAAAGTATGTATTGTTTATTTTAGGCAAGCCGGTTTTTGCTAGTTTTGTAACATTAAGACCTTGTTTAGTCACTAGTTTTATTTGAAGTGCTTTAAAAGTTGCATGTTTTGCAAAACTTTAGTAGTCCCACAGTTTTTTCTACATTTAATAACAATCTTCATTTTACTTTTTGGATAAATAAAACAAAGAACATTTGACCTCGTAGAACCAGTGTACAATCACGCCTGAGAACTGCTGGTGTAAAAAAACAAACAAATGTTCCACCATATGACAGTCCTTTTCAACACTTCTTCTAATGTGGTATCAGTTAAAAAAAAAACCTCATGTTTCACCATGACAGTGCCTTTCTGCATTAAGTGATTATTCTTGTGGGAAACCCTGACCTCATCCTCCTCCAGCAGCTTTCAGACATTGAGCTGAGCCTCAACATCAAAGCCTGCTTTGGTTGTAACCAAACTCTAAAATTTTGTGAGAGTATTTTTGATGTTTACCATACAGGCTTGTATTAATCCATATTTCCCCTTCTGTTTTTGTGTTTCAGATGGTGACCATCCCTGCCTATTTCAGAAGCGGGTAGAAGAACAAAATTAGATTCTGCAGTTCATCATTAGGTAGCTGAATAGTCTGTCTATCTGTAAACACGCAATGCAGATTAGCTGGGATGATGAGCCAGAAGCAATGGGACCGTGCTTCCAGTTCAGGTGGTGCTGTAGCAGCACGGAATGGTTTGTGGGTTACTCTGAGATGCAGGCCATACTGTGCTGCCGCAATAACGCCTGAACCTACACCACATCTGTCACTTCCTCCACCTGTTCGACCTGACAGTGGAAGCAGCCTCAGTTAATAATGTTTGGATTAGTGTTTCTGATGATAAATGTAAAGTTGGTGGATGCGTCTCACTCTGATTTGCTGGTAGCCTTACTGTAGCAGCACGTAAATATTGGAGTTAAGACTAGCTGAAATCTCCAGTATTGATCGTGCTGCTGAAGCAAAGCTGACCGCTCACACAGTTTTCAACAAATAACACCATCCTGCTGCCATCAAAAACTGCATGAAAATTACACGTTCACTATTTTTTTAACCACTTGAAGAAATAAATGCTGGACACAGTTGTAGATGATTTTTTTTTTATGTTAGGGCGTTTGAAATAAACATTTGAATTGATTTCGTCTCAAGTGTTTTTTGTTTTGTTTTACCATCACTAGTAGAACTTTAACAGTATTCTAAGTATTTAATCTGCTGTTTGGTTCCGTGTTGAATATTTTCCACATTGCTGCAGAAGTCCAGCCGGCAGAGGAGAGCAGCTCAGCGGGCCTGCGGCCTCTGCAGCGCTGCTGGGAGGAGGAGGAAGAGGCCTGATCAGACAGATTATCTGCCGATTCTCCATCTTTACTAACAGCATCCATCCACACTCTGTCCGGATTTTATCTCTCTAAAAATATATATTTTACAATATGTGTTTTCTGTAGGTTTTATTTCGACAATCTTTATGGTTTATTTGTTGGTTTGATGTGATGAAAAGTATCAGAACATATAAATATAAATGTTAGACTCAATTTGAATAAAAACACTGCGGTGTGCCGTCGCCTCCATTTTAACTGGAGCGATTTATCTGTCCCGGACGCACAACAATAATCTCAGATTTTTGTGTTTTTTTTTTTTTTTAAACCGGCCTTGGAGACATTGTAATTTTTTTTTTTTTCCATTTTCTTTTTTAAATTGAGGATTGTAAACTCCGCGAAACAATCCAATCAACCGCCTGGTTTTACTTGTTTTATTTAATGCGTCAGAACCTGCCCTTTGCTATTTTTTCTTTGTATTTTATTAAATCTCAACTTTTTTACATTAATTGTAAAAATTACAGGCCTGTTTTTTTATTTTATTTATTTATTGTAATCTCCAACTCGCTCGGGCCCTGTCTCATTTTACGCACAATGACAAAAACTCTCTGTGGATTCTCGACGAATTCTTTTTTTCCCTCTCAATTTATAAAACAAACCAGGATTCATTTTTATGCTTTTACGCAAATTCAGAATTTCAGGACGTGCTTTTCATATTTTATTTTGGAGGAAAACCCCATTTTTACACCATTTAAAGATTTTTTTCCCTTTTATATTTGCGATTTTGAAATGATAATAGTTACCAGGTCAATACTTCTGAACAGATCGCGACTGTATAGTGGAATTAAAGATTTATTGTCTTTCTAAAATTTCTATTGGAGACAGTAATTTTAATTGTGCAGGATCTAATTAGGAAATAAAATGTGACGCCTGCAAAAATAATAATAAACATAAAATTAAGACGTGATTTATGAGCTGAAATTCAGCATTTTTTTCGTAAGTCGTTATAGGCCTACCTATATTCTGAATTTATGTATAAAATGTATTTTCACCTTTATGAATACATAAAGGAGTTATGCAGCAAAGATCCGTGCGTATTGCGCATCAGCCTCCTTCGGACTTCGTTTCACCTGTGAGCTCTGTCACAGTAATTAAAAACAAAAGAACATACTTACTAAAAAGGTGATAAAACATGTAATTCACTAAATTATATTCACGCGTTTGGTGCCAAATTTAAACCAGTTTAGGTGTTTTTTTATTCTCTCAACAAGCGCACTTTGGATAAAACGTAAATTGATCGTGCGCTCTAAATGTTTTTATCAGTCAATAAAAGTTGTAGCTACCTTTTTTATAGAAATTACTTAAGTATCCATTTAAATTTTGCGTGACAATGCAGTTGAAACATTAATGCGGACTCGTGTGTTTTCATCCTATATTCGCCCAGCAACAGAAAGCTATATATATGTACAGGCGTGCCATGACGCACAGCCTGAAATCTGGGCTGTGCTGACATCACGGATTCCCTTTGTGGTCCGATTTTACATCTTTTTTTCTTCTTCTTTTTCCCGCCTCTCTTCTCCCACATAAGGTATTCCTGCAGAATAGAATAAAGAGAAAAATAAAGGAAAATATGCAAATCATTGATCACCTCTGATTGGATCCATTTTGATGCAAAAACAGCTAATAGCTTCAGCTGTTTGGGTTTAAATCTGATCTGCATTATTTCTTGAACAAATTGCACTATTTTAACAATAGCATTAAATAAAAAGCTTAACACTGGCTGGGATTTTTAGGCTTGGTTTTAAAATATCCATGGCAGAGATATGTTTCTGTTCACGTGTCTGCAGCCTGCTGAACATCTCCTGTTACATAATGTTTGTAACCTTGAAGAGGCTGCAGGATCACTGTGACGCAGGAAGGGCCACGAGATGTTTCATTCTACTGCCTGATTTGAGTAAAAACAATCATAGAAGTGACTCAAATTTCTCAGGTTTATTAAAAAAAAATAAAATAAAATCATGCAAAAAGACTCCTGGAGAGGTGTGATTTAAGTTAGTGTAAATCTGAACTGCTGTGTTCATTGGGTTTGATTCACTGAGGTTACAGCATTTTCAAAAAAAAAGAGGTGCAAAATACAAGACGGCACAATTTGATGTCTTCATACATCTCTTTAGTGTCTTTTGATCATAAACTTGTAGTGGTAAAAAGCCAAAAATGCTGATTAGGAGGACATAAAAGTGCTCATAAAGTGAACAGTGGAGTCAATGAAATTGGTAATATATTCCTGACCTGCAGCCATCAACATGTCAGTCATTTCTTTAGTGTGGGAGGAAAGTTTGGTGACAAACGGGGCTCTCATCCAACTACCATCATCACATCCTGCGCTGTGCAGGAGGAGGAGGGGGAGTGCCACGAACAGAATCAGGACCAGAACGACCCATCTGCACCCCGCCTTCCGTGAGCCACTGGTTCTGTACGCTCCACTTTCGTGCGGGACTGAGATCTGGTCGATCTCTCCGAGTTGGAGGGAATCCCACTTCTTTACGTCGAAGTTGCGCACGAGCGGTCCGACGAGCGCGTCTTTGCGCGACCGGAGAGGAGTCTCCTCCAGGACCTTCATCTTCTCTCGAAACTCCTGCATCTGCTGCAGGAAGACCAGCGGCTCGGGTGCGCTCCCCATGCTCTGCGCGATGCTGAGCGCGCCCTGCTGCTCCTGCAGCGCCACGCGCAGCTGGCTGATCTTCGGGTCGAACGCCAGCATCACCTCCAGGCGCAGCGTCTCGAAGTCGGACAGAATCTCGCTCTTTTTGCTCTCGAGCGCACCGACGAGCTTGTCGAAGTAGTCCGCCACCTTCTCCGCGTCCTCGCTCACCAACTGGAGCGTCTTTTTCTTGTTGGCTTGCAGCGTCTCCAGGCAGGAGAGCGCATCCGCGCTGCGCCAGCTCTCCACCTGCCGAATCAGCATCCCGGACGCCTTCTTCTCCAGCTCGAAGGCATCCTCCAGGGAGCAGAATCTGTGGCCCCCGTGCTCGTCGGCGGTTGCGCAAAATCCGCAAATGAGCCTGAGGTCTGTGGCGCAGAAGATGTTGCACGGCTGGTCGTAGTGTTGCTTGCAGACGGACATTTTAGGGGGCACCTTTATTTTGCTGAACTTCTCCACGATCGCGCGCAGGGAGTAGTTGATCTGCAGGCTGTTTGCGCCGTTGTGGGGGGACTCTTTGCGGCACGTGGGGCATTTGAGGGGCGTTCTGGGAGCTCGGAGCCCATCCAGGAGCCCCTCCAAGCATTTCTTGCAGAAGCTGTGGGAGCACAGCAGGACGCGCGGGTCCTCGAAGAGCCCACAGCAGACCGGGCAYGTCAGCTCCTCCTCCAGCTGCTCCATGGTGATTTCCTGTAAACACATCCAGCCGTCAAATACTCATTCAGACAGGGAGGGAAAAACTCAATAAAAAGCGCTTCATAGATTACACACCCACAAGCAGCGTCATGTTTACGCAGCAAAACCAGCATAATAAACAAGAAACTACAGAAGCATCGAAAGGATACAAATTTTTCACTGCAGCTCCAGCTGTGTAGGAAGTATCCCCCTCCTGTAAGTGAAACCGCCTCGAATCGCTGTGCCCGCGTAAAAACCTGGCATGTGAGCAAACAGGAGCTCCGTTGGCGCAAATAAAGCAGAGCCACATCCTGTTCTCTGATCGTTGAAATAAGCTTACAGATTTTCAAAAAGTCCCCAAAAGAAACGACAAGTTTTTGTTTAAAGATCAGACAGAACGGTTTTCTGAGCAGGCAGTGTTCGGTTGAGCTGCGAGCTCCCCAAAATCACTGTCTTCCTCATCAATCAAAAAAAAAAAAAAAAAATGCGTCAAATTATCGCCCTTAATGCTGCTCCTTGTTGGCAAGGCTGCAAACGGAAGGCGGGCTGTGACAGATTTTTGCAAGCGCATAGTAACATGCAACTACTGGACCAAAAGAATCACTCACCAGCTGCTGGAGGCGCTTCAGCGCGACGCAGTCATCATCATGGCGCTTGTTGCCGTGCAGACTTCGCCCTTTCCGGGTTTGCAGTTAACCATTTCAGCCGCGCGCGGAAGTTTGGAAACCCAACGAAACGCTTGTTCTTGCGGGCGCAGAAAACACAATGTAAAACACAACAGTGGGTTTATAAAACCTGCAGGTGTTCCGGGTTATTTGACATCGTTTTATGACTACAGTTGCGTGTTTACGTTTTGTCGCCGCGGGTTAATTTGCAGAGGATCCCTGGCTGCCAGGTGGGGGAGGGGCTGTTGCTATGCAAAACATTACAGCGTGAAAAACTGTCAAGTGGGTTTTAGTTCCAGCCTGGCATCACGTGTTTTAAACTCTGAACTACATTTGTGGCTCGTTAATGCGGGAGGAAACGTGTGCTATAAAGGCTGTCAAGCTGTCACAGAGCTTTGAATCCGGCCTTCAAAAAGTTTATTTCATATCAGCAACGCAGCATCAGAGAAAGCGAATCTGCGTGTAGTATGCCCTGCGGTTATGAATGATTCAACGCCTAAATTAAACCATGTTTTCCCCCTTCCCCCCTTGTAATCCACTTTCAGCTCAATCGGGGTTATGTAACATCGATACCCAATAGTTACTTAGTCACGTGGAGCAATGTTAACCTTGATTTTCTTCCCCTGTTTCCATGCCATCAGGAGCAACTGCCTATCTTTGCCGCTGTGATTGGATACAGTGAGTTTAGCAATGCACATGTGTAATTCACGGATCTGCCGCGGGGTGTCGCTGCTGCACAAAGTGGAGACTTTTAACGTCGTGATACCGACCGCTCTTTGGTTTCTTTCCGGATGTTTAAGCCAGTGAGTGGGTCGAGGCAATGGCTGCGTTGTTTACGTGTTGTTTTGGCTGCTGCGGAGAAGGGGGGTCCAGACACATTCCCCTCAAAGAGATGCCTACTGTTCAGCTAGACACCCATCACATGGGTAAGGATGTTTTTATAAATGTAACGCTGTAGTTAAAGTCTACAAATACCAAGGGGGGAACAGTCACGCCATGCTAATTAGGCTAGCTAATGCTAATTTTTTTGTGTTAAATTAATAATTTTAGTCCTAAAATATTGAGTAATTATTCTTGTCTGAGGTTAATAGCTCTCAGTATTAACTTGTCATTTTGTAAATGATAAATATCAAAATATTACACAACTGCGCTCATATACTCTAATATAACATGTTTAACTTTATGTTTTACACAAACTAAATCACATTCTTAGTGTTTATAAGAGTGGATGTGCTCAGATGAATGATAATAACATCAGCTAAACATTTGCCACCATTGTATCTTTTGGTCATTGGTTTTTCATTGTAGAAACGGGTATTAAAAAACAAGAATTGAGTGGATATTTGATTTTTGTTTCAAAGTACTGAAATCAAAATTCAAACACAAAGCGTTTCTCATGGTGTCAAAAGAGGATGAGCAATTTTTTTTTAATGATTTGAGTTTCATTTTCTGTTTCAGATAGCATAAAAGAAAATTACTTTAAGGCAGAAACGAAAAAAGGCTTGTTTGTTCATAATCCATGGCAGGTCACGTCAATTTACTGTCTCCTTACAATAAACTGTTTCACCACCAGGAGGGGTGTCTGCGATATCAAAGTTATTCAATGAACATCCCATTACAAGTAAAAAGCATTGACGTTGACTTCGGTAGCAAATATATTTGCCAAGTATTTATTTGGTATCAGATCAATATCGAAGTCGTAGTACCGCCCACCCCTCGCTGAAAGGAAAACTCTGAGGACGAGAACTGACAGAAAAAAGTAGACTACAGATTTTGAATTTCAGGATGGGAAAACTCAGGACAAAAAAAAACTTTCTACTCACAGAACAACAATCGTACAACACACTAATGGAATAAAATTTATCTTATTTAGCTATTTATTGAGAGAAATGGAAGTAGCCGACATGTATTCAGTAAAAGAGACTTATTTGGCCAAAAGCCACAGGAATTACTTCTGCAAAGCCTTTGGTCACAGAGCGACAGTCATCATAAAACTCATTTATGGACATACACGTCTGTGTTTCAGCCTTTTATTTACATAAATTAATGTTTAATTATGCAGAGCTGCCAGGCAAGCTCCCCTTCTGGTGGGGGAATTATGTAGATACAGTGGTTTGCAAAAGTATTCATACCCCTTGAACTTTTCCATATTTTGTCACATTACAACCACAAACATAAATATATTTCACTGGA
>NW_013952485.1:1786000-1792011 GCF_001266775.1 Austrofundulus limnaeus | reverse complement strand
CTTTTTGACACCAAGAATGAGAAACGCTTTGTATTTTAATTTTAATTTCAGTATTTTAAAACAAAAATCAAATATCCACTCAATTCTTGTTTCTTAATACCCGTTCCTAAAATAAAAATTCAATGACCAAAAGAAACACTGACCAGTCTGCTGCCGGCCTGTCCTTGTTTAAACAATCTTCCTTTTTAGACGAGATTTCAAGAATCAATTAACAGCATTTTACGTAATCTAAACAAATTCAGATTTAACGATCAGCTGAACTAAAATAAAACGTGTTAAACAAATTAAAACCTTTAAAAAAGATTAACATGAGCTGAAAAACAGACTTAATCTGTGCTTCTAATGTCTTGCAGGCACTGATGTTGTCATCGTGAAGAGTGGCCGGAGGATATGCGGGACTGGAGGCTGCCTTGCTAATGCTCCTTTGCATCAAAACAAAAGTTATTTTGAGTTTAAGATTCAATCCAGTGGTAAGTGTTGGGTTTAAACCAAACTCCTATGTAAATAAACTTGACCATGTAGCACACATAAAGAGTGTGCTAATGTTCATGCTTATTTATCAAATGACCTTAATATGTATGATTATGATGAATCGACTTTATCATAAACATGAAGGTTGTTTGATAAATGTTCAAAATAATCTCTGATAATTTTAAATACTTGAGTCTTACATTTTTAGGTGTGTGGGGAATTGGCGTGGCCACTCAGAAAGTGAATCTTAACCAAGTGCCTTTGGGCAGAGACACAAACAGCCTGGTTCTGAGGCATGACGGGTCCGTGTACCACAATAATGAAGAGAAGAATCGACTGCCTGCAAACAGCCTTCCTCAGGAGGGTGACATAGTGGTGAGTGAACATTTTTATTTCCTTTATTGACTTTTTTATATAACCCTATCGAAGCTGTATATGTGGTACAAAATAGGAGACCTTGACTGTTTCTTTTCAAAGATATAGTTGTTCCTAAAGTTGGTGTGCAAACAGTGTAAAGTACATTTTTGTGCAGCTGTCTGCAGTTTACGATCTAGTGTGTCGTAACATTTTCTATTGACCAAAGGAGGCGCTCACTGCAATGCAATAACCATCATGGTGCTTGTTGCTGTGAGAGTACACACATACATATCTTGATAACACACTTATGGCCCCCATGAACAGCAGAAATCCTATTTCCTCAACTATACAAAACTCCAAAATATACCTGTGTGTGTGTGTGGATTAATACCTAGACACAGGAAATGGGTCATAGAGAAATCAAAAGATTAACAGAGTCCAATCTAGTTTACAAACATTTCGAGATGGTAATTAGGAATAGAGTAATGATTTGGCTCTGAAAAAATGAATTTATTATCCATGAGTTTATCTCATTTTGTGAGGAAGATATTGAACAGAATGTGGTTATTTCCACAATATGTCTTAATAGTATTGCTACAAAAACAAGGGGTATCATAAATTTGTTTCATCACCTGAAATGTCCACTGCTCTATGAAGACACATTCACACACATTAACCTACATCAACTATAACATGAAATTTTATGTGCTGTGAAGCAAATTAATGCTTACACAGTTCCTAGAATCAGTCCAATAAAACAAAACAAAAAAATTGATAGTGGAAAAAAATCACATCCACTCCACCAAAATATATCATTATTCAGAGCCCAGACTGAGGTGGTTTGGACATGTGCAGAGGAGGGACGGTGGGTATACATATTGGTAGAAGTATGTTATAGGCTTGGGCTATGTTAAGGTATTTAGTTATACTGTGGTATCAAAATATGGTGACAGTATGTAAAAATTATGACGTAATGAGTCACAGGAGGTGATTCACCAAATTTCCACAAGACTGCTATGAAAACTGGGACACAAACATTCGAGGCTCATTCAGAAGATGCACTTTAATGTTAATGATGCATGTTCTGACCACCTCAACTCATTTAGGACAAATGGAGGGGTGTGGGTAGCAGAGACACCCCTCTGCCTCTTGACTTACAAGAGAGGTATTAAAAGAAAAAAACAAAACAAACAACAATTGTCCACGTGAGGTTAGAGGCAGACAGGTTACTCTCCGGCTCCTGAAAAGGTGGGCCAATGTAGTGCTGACTGACAGCTTCAGGGACCAACCAGCTGCTGGTTCTTTTTTTTTTCTTCTGGTTCTTAAATCAAACAAATAGCTGGACTCCTTTCAGATTAAACTTTTGTTGATTTTATTTTATTTTTTCCGAGACCCGCGAGTCCCTTGCTGCAGACAAGGAAATGGCTACAAACTTTATCGTCACAAAGACTTTGCTCACTGAAAGCATGCAGCAGCATGGATACAACCATGATAAGAGTCAGATTATTTTGAAACTTAAAACCCTGAAAAGACATTCTGTATTTATTCATGTATAATACTAGAAATTTATCTATAAAGTCACCCATAAAGTGTGTATGTGTGTGGGTGGGTGGGGTAGTATTATACATGGGTTTTTGATGATTAGATTATTTTTATACTTTTTAAGATCAAAAAATGATGCTCGTATTATACTTCAGATCATATTATACATGAATTAATACGGTAGTTCGAATTATTTGGATCTGTTCAACATAATAAGAGGGAAAAACATTCTGTCACTCCTTTCCTGCTGCTACTCTGAAGTAAGAAAAGAGGTTCCCCAGAACAGTGACCAAAATAACAAACATATTTTAATATGTGTCACACAGTAACTGTTGGATATGGGCACCAGTGACCATTTTTCCTCTGAATTGTAAAACTTTTACAGATTAACAATAGTCTAAGTGATTATTTATTGTATTGACAGAAATCACTGACTGATGCTTTTAGATTACTTCCTGTTGCAGTGGTGACATTCATGACTGGCTGTAAAACACGACTCGTTTTTGTTCTGCCTTTTTTAATCACTTTTTGCACAGAATTTTCACTCACATTCAGCTTGGATGAAGGTGTCATGCATCATGCTTGTGTAGTGAGCATTAAAACTTGAAGGAGTCATGGCTCAACTGAAGAAAGAGCCTTTGTTTATAGGGGCAGATCCAAGTAACGCTGTGGGTCACAAACTAACAGGCGTTTCTTTTTTTCCCTTTCAGTGAAAATACTGAGTATCTCTTTCATATCTGAACACACTTTACTGGTGTTCAGTGAGTTCACACGCACTTTCTGTTCTTCAGGGCATGACTTACGATCACGTGGAGCTGAATTTGTATCTTAATGGAAAGAACATGCACTGTCCTGCTTCAGGGATCCGAGGCACCGTATATCCAGTTGTTTATGGTAAGTTTATTCCTTCTCGTCATCTTCAAGAAGTATCAGTTATTTACAGGGTTACTTTAGCAGAGTTACTTTTTTTGTGAGGTTCAGTGTTTGGTTTGATGTGTTTATGAACATTTATGTACAATTTTTTATTAAACATTGAAGTGGTCCCAGCTTTAAATGTGTTGTGTTTTTGGTAACATTTAGAATCTGAATCAACGTTTTCATGTGGTACAGGAGGTGTTCAGTCCTCTGTCAGTTGCACTTGTTTTTCACAAGAGGGCAGTGTTTGTCCATTTCTCATGTCTAAATGCGACACTCGGACAACTTTTTAATCTTTTATAAAATGTAACAGTGGGTATAATGACTGATTTTCATCCATGTGAAGTTTGTTGAGTTAGTGAAATCCGTTTGAAGTTTTATGTTGGAAAAAAAGACATTTACCTCCTACTTCTGAGTTTCTTACACCTGTTCTTGTTTTACACCCAACGCCACATTAACATCAAATTTAATTCTCAGTCAGGCGCTTGGGAAATGATGCTCATAGTTACGTGCTAGAAAATCTGTTTACATCTTTGAAAAACAAACCTTTTTTAACAACAAACCTGTCAGGTTTGCTATGTCAACATTTATGCATGTACAGAAATAGCACTGGGGAAAAAAATCTTCACTCACATCTTTCATTATTAATGACTTTGAATAGAAACAATCTTTTACCAAAGGCTGACTTAAAAAATATATATTTTCCTTTTTTTCCTTTAACAGTTTGAACTTGGGTTGTGCAGTATTGACATAAATATTTATCACGATTAATTAGATTAATACATGATTAATAGATGACAATAAGCACTTGCATGTGGCCTTGGTCAACATTTCCTGTCTTTCCTCGTTCTCTGGTTTATGCCGGTGTTTCTGATTGAACAGGTTTGTAGAGTTAGGGTTAGTGTTAGCTGCTCTACTCTGCCTTCCACCATTACCAATACGTCATCATCACATGGCACTAATTGCAATAATTACAAAGTGGCAAATGCTAATTGACAGTTTTACTGACAATTAATTGCGCACGTTACAATTTTGCCCAACTTTAGTTTGAGCTAAGTTGAGCAAAGTGCAAGTTCACCCACACCATTCTGACAAATACATATATGTGTATTTTTATGGTGTTTCATCTTAAAAGTTGCTGTTTGACATTTTTGCTTCATTGTTTTGGCTTTGAACTGCTCCCTATAAACTCATAGTGTGAGTGACAAGGTAAAAACTGTTTGGCTGTAAATACATTTCCATTGAACTTGATTTAACGTTGGTTCATGTACACTGTTTCTTTTTCTTAAGATAAACATTTTAAACAGTCCTGCATGCACACTACACTGTGTATAAAGGGTCAGACACTAATCTGGGTATGATTACCCAACTAAAGGAAAAGTAATCTGCTGTTGCATGTTTATATTAGAAAAGTAACAGAGCTTTCCCACGGCAGATATTTTGACCTGACTCAGAAGGAAAAAAAGTTCAAGTTTTATGGATAACAGCAAAGATGAACTGACTGATGTGCTCTTTCTACTGCTATAACTACAGTCACTTTAATTAAAATGTTTTAATAGAACTGGTTTCGGAGTACTGTTAGTGTTTATATAATACAGATGCAATTCAAATTAGTTTTCTAACATTTAAAGCCACTTGTGTTTTTATTTTTCAGCAAAACTAGTCTTGTGATGAGTCAGTCTTTTGTTTTCTAGTTTGGATTTTTATTATAAGGTTAGTTAGCAGCAGAAAATTGAAGTTTACTAGTAGAATTTCAGTCCAGTCCGACATGGGAAAATCAAGTTTACTGTAAGTCTGATTTTCGAAGGTGTCTAACGTTGTTTCTTCATCTTTGTTGCAGTGGATGACAGCGCCATTCTAGACTGCCAGTTTAGTGACTTCTATCACACACCTCCACAAGGATTTGAGAAGATTCTGTTTGAGCAACAAATCTTCTAAATGAACATTTTAGCCTCTGTTGGTGTTTCTGGCCTCCTCTGAATCTTATATCAGCTTCTGTGACACTACAGTTTGACTTTGATGAGATATTATTATATGTGGCTTGAGTGCGTTTCATGTTGTTTCATGCCTCTTTTCTGCTGCTCTGGACCAGATTTCTGATTGTTGTTCTGCCATGGTGGATTATCAGAGCTCGCTCAGTCAGATACAAAAAACAAGTAAAATAATCGCCTTGTGTCTGTGGTAATCAATCTATGTTAACTGAGCAGCTTTCAGTTGCTGCTCACGTCCACAGTGTATGTTTAGATACCAGACAGTGGTTGTAATGGTAAAATGTTCCCACTTTCAGGATCAGAAGCCATGTTTGTTTGTTTTTTATCTTTTTCATGTTTACCCTTCTAAATATTCAACTGACATCAGCATACATCATATATTTATTACTATTTATTTCACTTGCAGATCAAAGTGATGTGACACATATGTTTTGCAAGAGTTGGTAGAATTTTGAAGGGTGAATCACTAAAAGTGGGCACAGGACTCCATTTATTTTGAGCTTTTTGTGAAGATTTATGGAGATGATTTAAAATACTAACGCTTGTAAAGCAGTTCACAGATAATTTGCTGAAAAATATTTTAACACTGAAATGTTCATCACGATTTCTTTTCTAATCCCACTTATAAACAGCTTGTTTCACATCCTGAAATATCACTGTCTGTTTTACATAACCTAAAAGATTACCAGCGCTGGAGCTGGCCGTCAGTGTGTGTGTGTGTGTATATATATATAT
>NW_013952485.1:1777256-1782630 GCF_001266775.1 Austrofundulus limnaeus | reverse complement strand
GTTTGTATGTAATGTATGAATATAATATACAAGTTTCACTTTTTAAATGGAATTACTGAAATAAATCTACTTTTTCATGACATTCTAATTTTATGACCAGCACCTGTAATTTATCAAAAAGAAGTCTTAAGCCCAGTTTTAAAATAAGAAAAAGTGTCAGCTTCCTCGACAGTAACTGGAAGTTTGATCCACAAGAGATGAGTTTGATAAACTTTTAGAAACTTAACAGCTGCAAGTAAACCTGCAGTCWGWGTTCAAAGTGCTTTCTTCGGAAAATATGGACCAAAATGATTAGATGTAGTTTGGTTGTTGAGAACTTTATGTTAGAAGTAGGATTTTAAATTTGACAATGAGCCAAAACTAGAGAAATGCAATCAATCCTGTTAACTTTAATTCTGGCAGCAGCATCTTTAAGAGTTTTTGAAAACCCAGAAAAAAAAAAAAAGAATAACAACAGTCCAGTCTAGAAGTGATAAATGCGTGGACGAGTTTTTAAGCATCATTTTGGGGCAAGATGTTTCTAATTTTAGGGCCATTGTACAAGTGGAAGAAAGTGGTCATGATGACATGTGAGTGTTTAATGACACCAAGGTTTTGTTTTACATTTGAACTGGAGGCTTTTTCTTAAAAGACAAAGAGTCATATTTTTGGAACCTAAACAATTTTAATTGAATAGTTCTTACAGAAAGACCCACTGGGCCTTGTGTTTGGGTACATTCCAGCGAAACTGACTGATCGCAGGTGGAACACAGAACTGCCTCGAGGAGGAATCGGAAACCAGGACAGCCCAGTAGCAGGCAGGGAGGGGGCGTTAACTCCTCCTCTCCTCCACTCTGATGCGATCTGTGACGTCCTTCTCCTCCTCCTCCTCTGTGGAACCAGCAGCAGCAGCAGAAGCACAGGAGCTGTCGTGCTTCGTCTTTTACGGAGGTGATAACAGGCAGGCGGAGTGAAAGCTAAACCCTGTTCAGCCATGGCAGACAACGCCGGCTTAGAAAACCACCGCATCAAGAGCTTTAAAAATAAAGGACGTGATGTCGAGGTAAGCTAACACAACAAAACCATTAAAAATAACAAAAGTTAAATTATATCAATGTTAAAAAGATTGCTTTCGGGCCTCATTTGATAGCCTGGCCCCGGCTGAAACTGCTAGTTTCCGAACGGGTAGCTAGCTATCGAGCTAGCTAGCTAATGTAAGTTACCTATAAGTTCGCCATCAAAGGTTCCGCTCTGATGATACGGATAAATTAACACATTAAACTATACGATAGACTTCGGGTTAACGAAAAGAAAACACCTGCAAAACTTCAGTTCCCACTGTGGTTTGAACCGCAAGCTACATCACACTTGGGCCGCTGAAACTGGAAGAATTAAGGGCAGGCGACTTAGCTGTCACTGCATGCGTGTTGTGGCGAAAAAGGTACCCTTGCCATCTAAAGATTCCTCATTATAAGAAATGCGTTTTGATAGCTCCACCGGAAGGGAAATGTCTGTGAACAGAGGATCTATCAGTTTATGGCAAACTATGCTGTCAGAATAGCTAGGTTCCCTAGCCACGAAACACAAACACTAAATCAACATATACAGATATTTTCACTTAGAATAACATTAACACACGTTGACGTAATTGCAATTAACAGTTTGTTACCTTCGACTTGTAAAAATATTTGCCTTGAAATGCGCTTTTCGTGACGGAGATACTTTTCATGGCCGGGGTGCTTTTTTTCGGTACAACACCTACCTGCTAACGATAACTAGCTGGTTGGGCTTGACACCGGTCGTGTTCGGGCCTACCCGGCTTCATTAAGCGTGACATGTAGCGTGTTATTCAGCCAGCCGACTTCATTAAACATTTGTGCTAACTTGTGAACGTGACATATGTCCATCATTATTAGAAAAAAACGCTGGTTTTAGTTTTAGTTAAGGGACTGGTCCACATTCACCCTACCCACCCCTCATCGTTAGCTCGCTAACGTGAGCAAGCTAAACAGAGCTGTGTTTTGCACAGAACGCTTTAGGTGAATGATAATGATGTGATGACCTTAGTATCATTTACAGTTTATCCGTAAGTAAACCTTACACGTATCGCTCTGGTCATTACTGCATAAGGCGAGTTTACTCTGCTCTGTCAGTACAGAAACACCAGCATGGCAGTTCTGTAGTTATATTATTTTGTTATCTAAACAAATATTAATGCTTCAAAAGGGTTTTATTATTATTAAAGGAAAATCTATTAGTCAGACATTATAGAAAGCCCTTGTGTGTCACTAGAAAAATAAAGAAAATGTTTTCTTTTCTTTAATGCTGCATAATTCAGTTGACAATCTGATGATAATCTGTCAGTATTTGTGTCCTTCATTGACAAAATAACCAAAACACCGGGTGAAGACTGCTTTAAAGTTTCAACAAATAAAACTCCCACTTTTGGGCTATAAACGTGTTTTCTAGACCTGTTTGGATAATTTATTACATTTAAACACTATACCACTGGGTATTTCTCTCAGCTACAGCGTTTACTAACAGGTTGTTTTGATCTATTGGTAAATCCAGAGTTAATCCCCAAACAAAGGTATGTCTGAAAATGGCCTTTCCAAATCCACCAGAGAGTGGCAACTGGAGTTTCACCATCAGCTTCCAAAATGATGCCTCTGTAGGTGGTTGTTTTGAAACTGGAAGTCTGTTGGAAAAGCACATGGCTACGGTGATCGACAGTCTCTGCCAAGTGCATTCCTGATGCTATTTCCGGCATCTTGGATGTCTGACCCAGTCCTTCTTAGAACCTCAGCATGAAATTGGGTTTTTGAAAATGGATGACTCAGACTGCAGCAAAGAGTGGGGGAAGTTTAAGTCTGTTTATTTAGGTCAGCCCTATTTCTGATACTTAATGAAAAGGAGTCTTTTCCCATACTGCCTGCCTTCAACTCTTGTAATATCAAAGTATATCACTAAGGTTGACTGTATTTTATTTGTTTTTGTTATTTACAATTGACACAATCTTGTCTTAGAAAAAAAAACCTGTTTTTGGCATTTTTTGTGTTACCTCTTTAAATCAACATAAGTGTACATTCATATTTTAGGTAATAAAATGTGTACTAACTTAACAAATTAAGAATAGGAGGCATTGATATTCCTCCATTTCCGTCAGGCTTCATTGGTAGCATTTTTTAAATTGATTTATTTTTTTGTTTTGGGTTGCTATTGCAGCGTTACAGTGTTGTTTTTACGGTGGTTGGGAGACACCTTTCTGCTCCAGAGCCTCCAGAGTTATGACCCACCCCACCCCACAGTTACGTAAGAGGCTATTTAGGAAGGCAACATGAACCTCTTTAAACAGTCACAAGATTTTGGACCATCTCAAAATGTCCTGGATGAGAAGGAATCCCAGCAGATGCACAAATACAGCAATGAGTTACACCGTTAAGCTATCACTCCTCATGTGTTTTGGTATTTTAAATCTTATCACATATTGTGTGCTTGTCTGCTACACAGGTCTAAACTAAACACCCACTATTCATTTACTTATTTTCATAATGATTTTGCAATCCTCAAACAAAAAGCTGTCATTTAATGTAAATTTTATATTTTTCATTAATTTTACTTTACGTTAGATACACACATGTTCAACTGTACAATGTATGTTTTGCTGCTATGGTAAATACTTCACAAAACTCTTATTCACTGTATTTTCTCTTGTTACAGACTATGAGAAGACATCGAAATGAAGTGACAGTTGAGCTGAGAAAGGTGAGAAAAGCTGCACATTATGAAATTCATTAACAAACAAGCGCATCCTCCGTCAGGTTATCAAACACATCTGACTCCAGACAGGTGGGGTACACAGGGAAAAATATGAAACACTGACATTTTTTAGTTTAGATTAGCCATACCGCCTATTTTTAAAAAATACTGTGGGAATCAGTACAGTTGAAATAGTGTCACTAGGCTTGTGTAAATATAATCTACTTTAGTATGGAACATTTTTCTTGCTGTGTACATGTATTTTACATTTCATTGTCAGATTAAAAGTTATTTTTTGCTGGTCGTTGGCCATTAGCAGCTAGCTAGCAGCTAATTACTGGCACATAGGTATATTTTATTATTGTTGTTAGCTTATTATTTTACATTTAAATACTAATTTAATCTAGCTTTGTTTTTTTCAAGTAGCACATCCTATTTTATTTTTTCTTACTGAAATTTGTCTATAAGAAATTTATATTGTCAATAGTGCAAACATTAGCATACATCAAGCGGACAAGTGGCATGCTTTTTATTGTCATGTAGTTAAAGAAGTGAATGAAAACGTTGCAATGCAGATAAGTAGCATTAACAGTAAAACATCACTGGCTTCTGTGCTCCACCATTTATACACAGGATATGTTCATTCACACCTTGGAGAAACTGGGCATCTGTGCTTTCAAACACTTTATGTAAAGAAGACGCAAGAAAACAGGCTTAAAGCAAAATAAATAAATCTACACAGTATATACAGGTCCTTCTCAAAAAATTAGCATATTGTGATAAAGTTCATTATTTTCTGTAATGTACTGATAAACGTTAAACTTTCATATATTTTAGATTCATTGCACACCAACTGAAGTAGTTCAAGGCTTTTATTGTTTTAATATTGATGATTTTGGCAAAAAAGTTAAGAAAAACCAAAAATCCCTCTCAAAAAATTAGCGTATTTCATCCGACCAATAAAAGAAAAGTGTTTTTAATACAAAAAAGTCAACCTTCAAATAATTATGTTCAGTTATGCACTCAATACTTGGTGGGGAATGCCTTTGCAGAAATGACTGCTTCAATGCGGCGTGGCATGGAGGCAATCAGTCTGTGGCACTGCTGAGGTGTTATGAAGGCCCAGGATAGTGGTCTTAAGCTCATCCAGAGTGTTGGGTCTTGTGTCTCTCAACTTTCTCTTCACAATATCCCACAGATTCTCTCTGGGGTTCAGGTCAGGAGAGTTGGCAGCCAGTTGAGCACAGTAATACCATGGTCAGTAAACCATTTACCAGTGGTTTTGGCACTGTGAGCAGGTGCCAGGTCGTGCTGAAAAAGGAAATCCTCATCTCCATAAAGCTTTTCAGCAGCTTCTGCTGCTGTTTCTGGTTCAAAAGTGGCTTGACCTGGGGAATGAGGCATCTGTAGCCCATTTCCTGCACACGCCTGAGCACGGTGGCTCTGGAAGTTTCTAGTCCAGACTCAGTCCACTGCTTCCGCTGGTCCACCAAGGTCTGGAATCGGCCCTTCTCCACAATATACCTCAGGGTCAGGTGGTCACCACTTCTTGTTTTGCAGCGTTTTCTGCCACACGTTTTCCTTCCCACAGACTTCACACTGAGGTGCCTTGATACAGCACTCTGGGAACAGCCTA
>NW_013952485.1:1771540-1775801 GCF_001266775.1 Austrofundulus limnaeus | reverse complement strand
TCTTCCCCATACTGATGCTCGGTTTGAACTGCAGGAGATTGTCTTGACCATGTCTACATGCCTAAATGCACTGAGTTGCCGCCATGTGATTGGCTGATTAGATATTAAGTGTTAACGAGCAGTTGGACAGGTGTACCTAATAAAGTGGCCGGTGAGTGTACACTACCTCAGTTCACAATGACGTACACCACAGGCTCAAAGGCAGTGCTCTATGCGACCACTCAGTTTACACCATGCTAACAGCACTACCCACAACACAGTGGATATCAGTGCCAAAATGAACTCAACAGCTGTGAGTGAACAAGCATCCACAGTTGGAAAAAGAAGCAGAAGAACGAGTTAAAATAGACAAGACTACCGTAATTCAGTGGTGTGGAGGTGGTTCAGGTATCGAAGGTTTTTAAACTTCATCTTTCAGTCTGCTGTAAAATGTGCTGGAGTCTGGTGCCAACTCGCAGCGGGAACACATTGAATCTGTTCTACCATGTGATAAAGTTCCACTCGATGGAACTCTCTGAGTGGATGAAGATGAATCACTCTAAAAGTTTAAGCCCTGTTTCTAAAACATCGCCATCTCTCCATCAGCAGCTGTGTGGAGCAAAGTGAATTGAAACAGACGCTGCAAAACGCAGATGGGCATGGCAAGCCGTTGTGACATTTAATTGACTTTAACACATTTACCTTTCTGTAGGGCTGGGCAGAAATTCAATAACGATAAATATCGTATTAAACACGCGTTTAATATCAATAGAATACATCTCAGATATAGGATTGATAATTTCACTGGGTATTACAGAAACAAAATTAAGATGGTTACATTGAGTCAGTCTTGTTTAAAATAAAACCTTTTATGCATTTTTAGTAGTTTCAGCCTTAATTAAAATGATCTTAATAAAAATAGGTTGTGACTGAATTTGTTTATTTTCGTGACAAGCAGACGTGTTCAGTTCTGTCAAAATCAGTAGCCTGCATCTTAACACAAACACAACTATTTCTAGATTGGTTCATTAAACCCAAATATATGATCAGAACTCCATTTTTTAACTAAAAAAGTAATTTAAAAATTGGATTATAATGGTAAGTTGCTATTGGTGCAAAAGCATTTTAATTACACTTATTACGCAGACACACAAGCAAAAAATTCTCCAAGATTACCGTTTTCAAAGCATTTAACACTTCTGCAGGCCTGTGATGCTGGCTTTTCTCAACTGCAAACTCTGAAAAACAAATATAGCAGTTCTAAAATATCTGTTACATAGACAGAGGAGCAAGAGCTTGGGGTATTTCATCACTAAAATGAGGAATATAAAGGCACACTCAGGCTGTTTTTACAAAGTAGAAGTTGCAACAGACTCGACTGGAGTTTCTTCAGTGTGTGCAACAACCTACCAGCTCACACAGATGTCAGTGGGAGTCATACAAAGGCAAGATGTGGAATGTCCATATGTCATAGTTATACAAATTAATAAAGCAGGAAAGTACACTACATGACAGCTTTATCAGATTTTAAATTGTTGGCATGACTGATGTAGACCAAAATAGAAAATGAGAACATCTACGGTAATATTTGAATTTATGTTTTGTTTGTGAATGGATAACTCACCCATGTACTTTTTAGTTTGGTGCATCTCAGGGTTCTTTTATCTTTAAACAGTGATGTTTTTAAACTAATTCATTGCAACATACAAGAATTATTGAACATCTTAGCTGGATTAAGAGTTTTGTTTTGCTTCAGCATTAAGTTAGAATCTGACAATGTGAAGCCCAGCCTCAGTTATTTATTGACTAGCATTCCTGGGAAGAATGCATAATGCCTGCCACCTTGTATACCAATGTTTCAAATAAATGTTTTGCATGATCTAGTATTGCTTGGTGAATGTGTTGGGAATGAGTCTCAGCTAATGCAACACCAAATATTATTGCAAAATCTGTAAACTTAATAGCTTTTTTAAAATATTTTCTAAGGTCACATACACATAGTTGTGATGTAAAATTAAAATAGTTTCTGCCTAGTCTCTGTGTTAAATGTAGATGGATAGAAAATGAGTCTTCTGGTTCTGAGAATTTGATTACACTGTATATGGACTTAATGAGTTTGATTTAAAATAAATACATAGCCATGTAAAAGTATCTAATCAGAAGTGGAGCAAATTATTTTGTAGATTAGCATATTTTGGTTGACAGTGTTCATAAAGGGCTGAATTATGATTACTGTGCAAACATGGGCGTCAGACAATACTGTCCAATAAAAACATTAAGTAGCGCAGCTATCGGCGTATATTGGAGAATACTGGCGCAGCTACAGGTCTTAAAAATGTCTCCTTGATGCTAAAGGGGTCCTAAGTGGAGCACATTCCAAATAGCTGGATTAGAGTAACACGAAACAGCACTGGCTGATTAGTCATCAGTGACGCACATCAGCATGATGCACAAGAATGTAGGGCAAGGGAATCTCCTCCTACCACTGACTCTGCCCTGCAGATGGATGCTGAATGAATATTTGCCTGTCGGGGCTGCAGAGCATGTTGGTATTTAAAGACTCGGGGGGGGGGGGGTGTTCCATCAAAGACGAGTCTGGTTGTGTGTTTTCTCCTTTAGGCAGTTTTCCCCTGATTGAACACTTGAAGTTTGGCACAAGGTTGCACTAAAGGGGGGGATGTTTTTTTTTTTCTGGAAGACAGAGTTTCAACTTTTCTTTAGGAATTTATGAATGCATTGGTTTACCTGATCTCCTATCCTCATTGATCTTCTGTGTTTTCCTCTTTTGTCAGAATAAACGAGATGAACATTTACTGAAGAAGAGAAATGTCCCACAGGAGGAGAGCCTGGAGGACTCTGACGTGGACTCAGACTTCAAAGGAGTAAGTGTTTGTGTGTGGGGGTGTCTGTGTGATGTCAGTGTGCAGATGTCAGAGTTAGGGCTGCCACGATTAATCGATTAATCGACGACTAATCGATTATTAAAATAATCGATGACTAATTTAATAATCGATTAATCATTTTCTTTCTTTTTTTGTTGTTCTTTACTTTGTTTTTCTCTCCAAACTGCTTTGACACCTTCCACTGCCACATCTGCCTTTCTGTCCTTGACACACATGCACAGTAGTGGTAACTGGGGTAGGCCGTGGACGTCACAAGACATTATACAGACAGGCTCTGGTATTATGGCTACTCGGCAACAGAGCTCAAAAGTGTGGGATCATTTTAAGAAAATGAAAGAGAAACCTTTGCAATATTTGTAAGGCAGAACTTACCTTCCACAGCAATTAATTTTAGTTAGCATATAGCTAAAATCTAACGATGGTTATATAATAGCAGCTGCATTCTGGCGTGATAAGCTGTATGTTTTATATTCAATTAACATATGGTCCGATTAATCGACTAATCGAATAAATAATCGGTGATTAATCGATTATTAAAATAATCGTTTGTGGCAGCCCTAGTCAGAGTGCTTAAAACAGTAAACAGTGCTTTGGTTGATATATTAACCGTGAGTTATTTTGACGTAAAGAGGCCATAGTTGTGGGGGAAAAGGATGACAAGCTAATCTTTTTGTAAAGTCTAAAAGAACAACAGGAACACCAAAAATGACTGAAGTAATAGAGGGAGAATGTCAACAAACTGAAGTTCTTGTAACGATTTAGTCAACTTACTAATTGGATTTGCTGAAAGGGTTGTTTAACAAATTTCTTTAGAACTGTGATTTTTAAAGGGCTTCATACCTGCTGCACAGATTGCTACGGTGCTTAAATTTGTCCATACAGAGAAAACAATCAATGTTAAAATGGACAGCAGTAGTAAAGCCTACTTAGTTGTTTGCGTCAAACTGAATTATATTGAACACTGACTTTGATTTTTGAAAGCCTGTGCTTTTTCTTGACAGTGATGAAAAGAAGGAGGAAAACTCCTTGGTGTGTTTATACCCAAGTAATCAACGAGCTTTATTGAGAATTTGATCAACATCCAGTACATGATCACTGAATTGTGATTTGTTTTAGTAATTTCTTCCATCCTCCATGATGTTTGACAGAAAATGTTCTCCTTTCATCTCATTTTTTTCTTATTGCTTTATTGCACGACTGTCATTTAAAACAGGTGTTCTTAACCTTTTTGACCTCGGGGCTCAATTTGTTCAACATAAAGTGACACGAGGCCCAGTCACACATTACCAGATGGATCAAAATGATAAATATTCTAAATCTTGGTTTAATTTGTATTGTATTTGCATTATAACTAAATAAATAAAACTAAACTGCATTAT
>NW_013952485.1:1761877-1770260 GCF_001266775.1 Austrofundulus limnaeus | reverse complement strand
GATTGAAATTATTATTTTTTGATTGAAGATGCTTTTTGTTTGATTGAATAATAAAAACACAAATTTACCTCCATAAAGGTGGTGCTCGCGGCCCACAATTGGGCTGCGGCCCATAGGTTAAGAATCTCTGATTTAAAAGGCGTTTGTTTTTCATAGTTCAGAGCCAAAATATGTACAACTTGTTGAATGCATACTTGATCGAAATCCAAAATATTACTTGATAATGATGTAATTGACAGTAAGACGAGGCTATTTTCCTCCAGCTCAATTTAAATTCTAAATTCACAGCCAATCATTTAACAGAAAAGCTTGCTCTTATTTAATAATTTAAAAGCCTGGTGATCTCCAAATATTTATGAGTCATGAAATAGCATTGAAGAAGCTGGTAGTCTTGCAAACAATGTCCAAACTTTTAAATTCTCTTAATTTTAGTATTGTTCCACCTGTGGCTTATTGACATTTTTAGTCTGTTTTTGTTACTAAAAAAATAACTATTCACAAATCCATTAAGTTGGTAGAAACTTAAGCCTGTCCCTCTGTGAGCTGTCACTATTTGTGACAAATTTTGAACAGTGGAAGTGGAACTTGTACAAATGTGTCATTCACCCTAGCCTGGCCAATGCCTTCCTACGTAATGCTTCCAATGCTCAGTCTGGGATTTCTCTGGTAGAATTTCAACCAGCCAATCAGCAAGTAGAGGGAGGAGCTGTGAATGGTGACGTTGATTTTCTGCGATGTTTTAATCTGCCTATAGTTTAGCATTGGCAGCGAAGGAAGTGAATGAAATCATTCAGTCTGTACTGACAAGGCTTCCAAATGAAATTTGGCTCTGTATGCTGGATAGAATGTTGGAGCGGACTACTGGAGTGGACTGCTTGTATTGGATTGCTTACAGAGATTTTAGATGCAGGCCGATATATAATCTGATACATTTTTTCTTTTTTTGGCTGATATCTACGGAGCCCATCCGGTGACATGGAATGAAATTTTTTTTTTCACGTGGCCACGAGAACGTGTGCGCACGTGTTATGTGCACGTGATGATTAACGCGTGCGTACGTGATGATTAACGCGTGGGCACATGTTAATTATCTCGTGCGCACGCATTATCTCATGGCCACGTGAAAAAAAAATTATTCCATGTTACCGGACGGGCTCCGTAGATATCGGATTAATATCCAATATCAATATTGGTTTGGGATTCTCCTTGTTTTAATCATATGTATTTCTTATTTTGCAGCAAAATGTCACACTTGATGCAATCCTACAGGTAGGAATCTAGACAGTCTTCATATTTAATCCTCAAATAAACTAAATACTAACTGTTGACCAAGTATTTATTATTTTTAATGCATGACAAATGATTTTTGTCATTGCAGAATGCAACCAGTGATAATGCAGTAATACAACTGAGTGCTGTTCAGGCAGCCAGGTTAGTAGCTGTCACAACACCATACTGACACTTGTTTTTAAATACAGTGATCTTGAAGTTTTTATTCTGTTTTTGTCAGAAAATTGCTCTCCAGTGACAGAAACCCTCCCATCGATGACTTGATAAAGTCAGGCATCCTGCCTATTTTAGTCAAATGTCTGGAAAGGGATGACAAGTAAGTCTGATTGTGATTATTATTATTATTATTAATTTTCTGTTGTTGTTTGTTTGACACTACTCCAGAAACGTGTTATTCTAATGAAAATCTTGTGTGCATTGGCCTGTCCGCATGTGAGTGTGTGTAGAAGCCAGCAGGGCAGCTGGCTGATCCTCTCAGCTCAGGCCAAGTCAAATTTACCTCTTAAATTTGTCTCTTAGTTCCTCACATCTCAGGACCCTGCATTAACTGAGGCTAGACAGTGAATAGTTTAGTTAGAAGAAATCGTCAAGGTCTCACTATAGTATCATACAATTAGTTCATGTAGAAAACTGTTTTACTTCTTTGGCAGTAATCCATGTATATTTATTCATTAGGAGAAAATATTCCTATTTAGACCAGTGAGTTGATTGCATATCTAACGTCTACTTTTATTTGCATGTGTTTTGTTTGAAGTTTATAGTAAAAAAAAATCCTGTAAAAGCAACAAAATGCATGTGAAGCACAAAAACAAAATGGCTTTTTAAGGCATCAACTTTTGTTTATTTGTTTTCTATTTGACAGTCCTTCTCTTCAGTTTGAGGCAGCCTGGGCCCTGACCAACATTGCCTCTGGGACGTCAGCACAGACTCAGGCTGTGGTCAAATCCAGTAAGTTGACCCTTCCTTCAGTGTTATCACTTCAGTTTGTTTATTTACTGACTACAATTTGTAACTCTTTTGTTTTTCTGTTGAATAGCTTTCAAAAATAAAATGGACTTTGAGCTAATTAAAATTGTCTGAATAGGGGAGCTGTAGGCAGGAAAACTAAATGTTACTTTAATAGTAATTTTGCAGACATTTATTGTAAAACTGCAGAATTTATCAAATAATTATTCATCTTAAGATCAGTAAAACCTGACTTAATGTCTGAACTGCATAGTCAGGGCTAGAAAGAAGCTAAGCATCTTATTTGTGAGAAAATCTACACTTTGGACAGTGATCTCAGTATAAACAGGTGTTTTATTTACACACACAAATGTTACACATGGTTGACTAGGTTTTGTTTTCACAGTGTATATTTTTAGCTTAATGGATGGATATGTAGAAAAAAATCAGATTTCTAAAACAGTTTTTGTTCTATTTTGTAAAGTTAATAAAAATTCTTTAAGTGCACATAATTCATGACCAGTTTGCAACTTGTCTGTCAAAATTTTAGTACATTTCTGCCCACTTGATTCTGAAAGAGAATAAAAACGATGTTGGAATCCTTCATAGTATTTCATTCCATTAGTGGCCCGCATGGCTGCAGGCTTGCAACAGAAGCAAATATTTTGCAAATGTTTTCTGCATGTGAGCCAATAAAGGCAAAGCGGAACCAAACGCTGAGACTGTGTTACTGGAGAAGACCTCTGTACCTCTGTGCTGGTTTGTTGCTCTTAAGAGTTGGACCAGTAGTTTATTTACTGATGATTTTGTCGATGCCTCTGTTTGGTTTGGGATGTTGTCGATAGAAAGTTGTGACTCCGTCACAGAGTCATGATTTATTTTGGTTTTGACTGTTCTCAGCAAATGACCTCATGTGTCACTGTTGTTACACAACCCGTCACCTGAGGCAGAAATGTTTGATCTGTTGATGTTTGCATATCCAGATGCAGTGCCCTTGTTCCTTCGACTCCTACACTCTCCTCACCAGAACGTATGTGAACAGGCTGTTTGGGCTTTGGGAAACATTATTGGTGAGTGTCACTCTCTAGGAAAATGTGCGTATTGAAATCCTGGGAGCATCTATGCAGAGTGATTAGGATCTCTCCTGTTGCCTGCTCAGGTGATGGTCCACAGTGCAGGGATTATGTCATCTCACTGGGCGTGGTCAAGCCTCTGCTCTCCTTCATCAACCCATCAATCCCCATCACCTTCCTCCGCAATGTTACCTGGGTCATTGTTAACCTCTGCCGCAACAAGGATCCACCTCCACCCATGGAGACTGTGCAAGAGGTGGGCGTGTCTGAGTACATGCTGTTTTATGCTAGACTGATCCCAGTGTCCGTACGGGCTGTCACTGCATGTTCAGTTATCATATCAGCATCATCACATGTGACTTTTAACACCTTTTTTAAGACAGTTAAATTGCATTTTTACTTCTCTTTCTCCTTCTTTTTGCCCTTAGTTTGTTCCACATCTCATCTTTACTCAGTTTTGTTTTTTTGTCCACAGATTTTACCTGCTCTCTGTGTGCTAATATATCACACTGATATTAATGTAAGTATCAGACTGAAAGGTGAAATACAAGACCGTGTGTTTCCTGATGTGTATGACTTGTTTGAAAACAAATCATTGCCTTTTCCACATTTTTTTAATATTCTAATGTTATTATGGCCTGTGTCTTTAGATACTAGTAGACACAGTGTGGGCTTTGTCGTATCTGACGGACGGAGGCAACGAGCAGATCCAGATGGTCATTGATTCTGGCGTGGTTCCATTTCTTGTGCCTCTCCTTAGCCATCAGGAGGTTAAAGTTCAGGTAAGACTTTTTTTTTAGGTCATTTTTACTTCAAATGCTGTTTTTTTTTTTTTTTTTTCATATAGTCCTTCGTAATTAAGTAATGAAGCAATCAGAAATGATCTCTCTTTAATCTTTCTAAATCCAGACAGCAGCTCTGAGGGCAGTTGGAAACATAGTGACAGGAACAGATGAGCAGACGCAGGTGGTTCTGAACTGTGATGTTCTCTCTCACTTTCCCAACCTGCTCACCCACCCTAAAGAAAAGATCAACAAGGTATCAAAACAAAAGATTAAGTCTATACGTTAGCTTTAGCATTTGTGTTATGAAACATTACTTGTGACAAACTTAAATGTTACTAAGGCCTCAGTAATATGCATTCCTTCAAGGAATGCATATTACTGAGGCCATTGAATAATTAAAAGCCTAGTCTAGCTAGTAAAAGTTAGATTGCATGTAAAAAAAATGCTTAAAATGTAGGTGGTATTAAATCCAGATATAGCTGAAAGAATATTATATGTGTGCTTAGGTTCTGAATATCATTGTGATTATTTTTGATTGGCTCTTTGCAGGAAGCGGTCTGGTTTTTGTCCAACATCACAGCAGGGAACCAGCAGCAGGTCCAGGCTGTGATTGATGCTGGGTTAATTCCTATGATCATTCACCAACTGGCTAAGGTTTGTGCACAGTGGAGGAGCGGCTCTAAATATAAGCATTACAGTCTCTGTTCTTTAAAGTCACTTCTCCCCACACAGATCAGACATTTGAAAATGTATGTTGCTTTTAACAGTATGCATTCTGAAACTGATGCTTTCTGTAGGATAGCCGACGAATGAAATGGTCCCAAGTATGTGTTAGAGGTTCTGTGTTCCTTGACAATATGCTGTGGTTGTACATGTTAGTGACAGCCTGATTCTCCACAGGGTGACTTTGGCACTCAAAAGGAGGCAGCATGGGCCATCAGTAACCTCACCATCAGTGGGAGGAAAGACCAGGTGACTTGAGCTTTTGAATCACTCATTTTTAAACATTTTGTATTTGTTTTCATGTAAATAGATGATTGAAATGGAGCTTTAAAACATTTTATGTACCAATGGAGGCATATTTAAGATCTTTCACAATTTTATTTGTAAATGTTCATAATAAAACAGCAAGGCATGTTGTTGTTTTTATATAATAATAATTAAAAATAACCTGATTTCCAGACTTGTAACGATGTATTTGTGTTGCAATAAAGTATGAATGTGGTGTGTATGTATGGGTTTGTGTAGGTGGAGTTCTTGGTGGAGCAGAACGTCATCCCGCCATTCTGTAATTTGCTGTCGGTGAAGGACTCCCAGGTGGTGCAGGTGGTCCTGGACGGCCTCAAAAATATTCTCATCATGGCTGGAGAAGAAGCCAGTACAATTGCTGAAATTATAGAGGAGTGTGGAGGTTGGGATTCATCCATTTGTTAGTTTTGTAGTTTTAAATTTACTAACTATCAAAACAAGGATTTTTGCTTTTCTTTGTTTTGGTTCATTCATTTTTTCGTTTCCATTTTAAGGTTTGGAGAAAATAGAAAATTTGCAGCAGCATGAGAATGAAGATATCTACAAACTAGCCTTTGAAATAATCGATCAGTACTTTTCAGGAGATGATGTAAGCTCACGTCACATTTTCCTCTTTGCATTGCCGCTGCTTCTACATCTCAGTGTGATATTTCCATATTTGGTCTTTCCAGATTGATGAAGATCCCAGTTTGATCCCTGAAACCACACAAGGAGGAACCTTCAACTTTGATCCAGCGTCCAACATGCAAACAAAGGAATTTAATTTCTAAAAGCCCAGAAGGTTTGGTTCCACCAGCTGCACGAGTACTCTGTACTTATTGCAGACATTTATCCCATCTCTCCCAAAAATCTGGCAAACCTGGTACAGAAGGATAAATCACAGAATCCCTTCAAAGATGGAAACTCACCACTGACCATTCACTCCTGTCCACCTCTGCACTGTGGGKTTTTTTTTCCTTCCTTTTTTTTTTTTAAAGTTTTTTCTTTTTTTGAGCAGAGCTATTCTTCATAGGAGTCCTGGTTTTTCAACAGGCATCTCAGCCATCTGGCAGCCTGCATGAGGAGTACTGTCAGTGCTGCCAGCGCTTCTAAATATCACTTAAAAGTAAAACTCAGAAGGAAAGAAAAGCMTTCTTGGCAAGATTTGATTGCCAAAAATCAAGTCTTCACAAAGACAAAAGAAAAAAAATGTAAGCACATTTTCAGACACAAACACACACTTGCATATAATATACACACATTTATAAATATATAAATATATGTAAACACACTTTTTGACACTTAAAATTTGTGTGCATACTTCTGTTAGAAGCAGTCATATCATTTTTTGGGAAAATACTGCTGTCTGTGGTTTATTTTGTGTTTTCCTCTCCCCTGGATTGTCTTCTGGTGTATATTCACCTACACATGCACACAGACACTGAAATACATGTGCACACTTGGTCACACTGATTTCCAAAGCCCCAGGCACACACCATTTTAAAGATTATTTCCCAGTGCTAAGCCATGATCAACCACGGACCCCCCACCCCCACCCGCTGCCCTCCCAGGAGAGTTTTTGGGCAGGTATAGGGACACGGAAGGGCTATAAGGTGAAACAAAACAAGAGGACTCCATGGCAAACTGACTAATGGGACTTCCTACTCGATGACGTCACTTTTTTTATGTTGGATTTTCAGACTTTAAATGAAATCATCAAATGTGAAGAAAATGCCATATTTTTTCTGTTCAACACATATAACTGCAAAATCTGCAAACTGCCTGCTTCTGATTCAGAAGAGAAGCATCTTTTTTAATAGATGTGAATACCGGTCACATTGTGGGGGGACAACTTTAGTGAAGCCACAGACTTTTTAAGAGAAGAGGAACATGTCAGCTGTAGCGTTCATTCATTCCCCTCCTTTTTTTTAAAATTTCCTTGCTGGACATCTGCTTCTCTTGCGTTCACGTCCTGCTCGCCGGTGAGCTGGTTTTTAGGTCTCCTCCTGTAATGTGAAAACTCAGAAGGGGGATGTTTAACAAAAAAAAAAGGAAAGCCCAGATCATAAGTTTTTAGTTGTTTTTTTTTTATCTCTTTAACCAAATATTAGTTTGATGTTTCAGCTTCTTCTGGCTGCTTGCGTCTGTGGAGCCTCTGTCACATTTTTAAAACATTTTTCTCTTTTAGTCTTATGCACACATTTGAGAGACGTAATGTCTGCTGCAGAACGGGACCTAAGCCCATTGAAGACTAATCTTGCAAAAGGAGTACAGGTCCTGATTTTTACAATACTTAACTACTTTTGATGAAGAGGTCACACGTCATCACTCAATTTGAATAATTGTAAAAAAAAAATGTGATGTGAATCTCCTTGTCGTCTAATGAATATATGAAAATATATAAGCCTGTACAAAGCTGCTGCAGCTGACAGTCAATGTATGGATAACTGTCAAGTATGACAGGAAGGGGGGTGTTTTTTTTTTCTTTTTTGTTGAAGCAATATTTTCTTGTTTTTATTTTTGACTTGCCTATGTATTGTGATGATGTGCTGATTAATCAGAATAGGCTGGGTTTATTATGATTTTTTTTCCCTCTGTTATGACGATGGCCCTTTTTAAAAATGTGCCATCCCATTGTTCCAGTTGGGGTTTGGATTCAGGTTTAAGGTGTTAAACTTTAATCCCAGCCCTAGCCCTGGTCTGCAGACTTTATGATCCGCCGATTGGCTGCTAACTACTCAGAGGGGGTCAGAGGAGAGACCGGGGCTTTAAATAATGTTGTAGGGCTGTAATAAAAACCCATGGCTTGTTCTGTTTTTTTATTTTATTTTTTAGAGGGGGGGAGGGAGACTAGCTAATATTACTGAACAAAAAACTATAGAGAGGGTGTACAGTCACGACCTAGCAGACTAGACCGAGCCACTTTAAAGATTTACAATTTTGTTGCCTTGTATCTGAATTGGATACAAGCTTATGTTTGCAAGATTTTTACTTGCTAATGACAAGTTGTTTTAAACTAAAATAAGAGAAAAGCAACAGACAGCATTTTGGCCTCTGATTGTTTGTATCTTTTTATAAATTTTAGATTGAATTCCTCTCTTTAAGGTGGCTCATTGATGCTTTCAACTCTTGTGCATAATTAAAGACAATAATGAGTTGAAAAGAAATCATTGTGCCTTTGGTTATTTGTTTCCTTTCAGTTAAAATTGAGGTTTACTGAAAAGTAAAACAAACTGAAGTGTATGTGTATGTATGTATGTGTATATATATATATATATATAT
>NW_013952485.1:1759464-1760744 GCF_001266775.1 Austrofundulus limnaeus | reverse complement strand
TGTGTGTGTGTGTGTGTGTGTGTGTGTGTGTGTGTGTGTGTATATATATATATATAATCTGCAAACTGGAGAATCTTGAGGCAGGAGATGTGGCTGCAGTAATTTTCCCTGAGAATGGTCAGTGCTCATTCACTGAACTTTGTAATCCATCGTTCCTTCCACTCATCTCCCTCAACACCACAAACCATAATTTCCATTAAATTATTCTGATATCTCTTTTATCTTTCCTTCAGGACCTCACCTGTGTTTCTGATTCTAACCAAAATAAAACATGCTGGTTAGCCGTTGGATGGTTGCATGCATTGTGATTCCTATGTACAGGAGCTAGTCGACAGTTCAGTTGAGGATCAGAGATGATTTTCAACCTTTTAAAGAAAACCGATCAATACTCCATCTCCCTTCATGAGTTGGGTCATAATAGTTAGGAAGCAATGTTTAACTCAACCTGCAGTATTTTATAAAAGGAACCTCAGGGGAAGAAATGTGTGGCACGTTATCTAAAATTGTCTTGTTAGTAATTTTTTGTGTTGCGCTAAGGCCAGTTGCTACCAAACCACAGCATAAATAGAAATTGAATTAAATATTTTATAATTCTCTAAAAATGTTATGAGTTTTTGCAATGTGAATAATTTAATTCCTTAACTAAAAATATATATTAAATGTATTTAAAATCTGTCCAAGTATTTGTGAATGTATTCAAGGGAATTGTTTGTATCCCTGCCAGCTGCTAACAGCTAATGTAGTAAACATGGGCAGAAACGCCCAGCCTACAGTTGAGTATCTTTGTGTGCACAGAAACTCCTAACATTACAACATCTGTGAGCAAACACTGCTGAAAGTTGTTGGTACCGAGAGTTTGTTTCTGTGGCTTTCAGTTCTCCATGTTTGTTCACTAGTCTTGCCAGGATGTTTAACCATTTACTATCCCCATCACAAGAGACTGATTTAACTAATTTGTTTTAGTTAATTTAGCCTATATTCACAATGTGTTTTTCTCTGTCAACTCAAGTCACATTTAGCATTCAGTTAATATTTTTGGATTATAACAGACCAACTCCCATCTGGTCATAGTGTCATTTTTGTCTTGCACAACTTGCATGATTTTAAAGCAGAAAAATGTGACATTAGAACCTTTTTATGATTCAAAGTTTTCCTGGTAATAAAAAAAAAATCTAATGTGGCTATTTAAAAGTGTATTATAATATTTTGGTAATATTCATATTTTAATAATGTGACATCAAGTTAAACCAGGAAAAAATGAGCACTGAAAAATCCAAGAA
>NW_013952485.1:1748907-1750648 GCF_001266775.1 Austrofundulus limnaeus | reverse complement strand
GCAGAACCCTCAAGCTCCCAGGCCTCTGGTAGAGGACCCGAGCTCAGAGGATGAAAGAGACCACCTGCGGAGGGTGAGAAGGGAATTTTTTTATTTATATAATGTGTTTTACTAGAATAAAAGTCATAGTAATATGAGGATTAAGTCATAAAGTTATCATAACAGTCACAACCTGTATCAAGATCTGTTGTGAGCAGCTCCATCAAACAGCAGCCACTGTATTGCTCGTACAGATAACATGTGAGCTAACTTAAACAGTTAACTTCANTTGTAGTAGTTCACAACGCAGCGGTGCCACCTCCAATATGGCGGACGCACAGCCTTGTCACAGCAGCGGACCTACACAACGAGGCTTTTACTACGTATTCATTGTTTATAGACCTGACCTAGTTTTTGTCGTCACGTGACCCAGTTTCCTTCTCGCTTCCGGAAACAAACGTCACTGGGTCCGCTCCTTACCGATCTGCCGTTGCAAATCTCGACTAAAAATGCCAATAATAGCAAAGAAAGATGTGTGTGGTGTGAGATGTGTATCTATACTTCACCAAAGGCCGGGAGCGTTAACAGTCATTATGTAGAAAAGCGTTAGAAACTGTTCTTGTTAATGAACTGGCCAGAATTTGTTTCAAAACTCCACCCACCCAGTGCGCCGGCGCATAAATGGTGCGAACCCCTGTGGTAGGTCAGTGCAACAGCTTGAGCTGAAAAGTAAAAGCAGTATTTTTGGCTCTCTGCGTCTGCCATGGTGGAACAAGTAGAGGGGACAGCATCTCCAGAAACAAACTTCTCTCACAGGTAAGTGTAACGAAGCGTTTTACTTTCTTTCGGACTAAAATGTTTGACTGTGCTTAGTTAAAAAAAAAAAAAAATCGCCAAGCTCAGAGTGGGGGAACTTTCCAAAGGGATTAGTCTGGTCCCAGCTGCGCTCTCTAAAGCTGAACTGTCAGCGGGACAGTTTAGCTGAATAATGCCTTTGTAACAATGACTAACATTCAGTGGTGGAGAAAGTACTCAAACACTGTACATAAGTGAAAGTACAGATAAACAGACAAGAATGTACTCTAGTAAAAGTAAAAGTATCACATTAACATTTTACTTAAGTAAAGTACTTGCTTTTAAAAATATTTAAAGTATTAAAAGTTAAAGTACTTGCTTAAAAAAAGTACTTGCTTAATGTATTCCCTAATGGTCTACAATATCGTGAAGTGTGCCTACTGTATGTATATTTTAACACATCAATGGTGCCATTTTTGTGAACAATGCTGCAGATAATGCATAGTTTTGTGTTTACACCCTGTGACACTGTTCAGACTTGGACTTGTGATTCTGTGCATCATCACATATTGTGACAACAGCTGCAGAAGATTTAAATTCACCACCGACCTCCTCTATCAAATCTCAACAAGTCATTTTTTGAACCAGTTAAAAAAGGCCATGAATGGCACATTTCCTCCGTGGTGGAAACCATTGTGGGCATGTCCTGATACATCTCAGTAATCCAGGTAAAAAATCAAAAGGAAAAAAATTGTATAGGTCTTCTAGACGGGTTCTTCTCTAATGAAACATTTCGTCTCTCCTCCAAGAGACTTCTGCAGTCAGAGTTTCAGGCAAAATTCAGGCTTTTAAGCCCTGCCTCAATGTGACTGATACATCACATGGCTATCGTTCACACCTAATTAACACTTATTGTTAACAGGGGGTGGAGTGATACTGACAATAGCAGCACTGTAGGAGGGGGACA
>NW_013952485.1:1743701-1747726 GCF_001266775.1 Austrofundulus limnaeus | reverse complement strand
ATATATACACACTGTATATAAACTGATTTTTGCACATCTTGAACCTCCTGGAAAAAAAAAACTGGATTAATACATTTTAATGTTCAGGAATAAATTCATCCAAACTATTTAGAGGACATTCCAGCTCTTTTCTTTGAGGAACAGGCTTTGTCTTTTTCTTCTTCAACATTTCGTTTTTTAAACTTTTGACAGCCCAAAAAATAAAATGTGTAAATTTTCATTTTCTTAGATTCATGTGTTTGACAAAAAGTCATTTAATGAAGACAAATGTTTTTGTTTTAAATGTATTTTTTTCTCACAGCAGTGTCTGCAGCTCTGGCACAGTTTTCCATCTAAATCGGCCCCTAACTTTGAAGTCCTCCCCTTTGACCCACCCTGTCCTCGTCACAGACAGTCAGTGAACACAACATGGTGGATGTGACCAAATGGCCCATTTTCAGCCTGATGGGGCTTGAGGAGCTCTCCTCGATAAGGAAGGCCTGCGTGTTTGGTTCGTCTGCAAACGAGGCCATTTACATCACCAATGATGATGAGGTGAGAGGTCAGAGGGAACAAATGGATTAGTTACGCAAGAGATGATGTCATCTTTTCACCATTACTTAGGAAGTTATGCAGTTCATACCATCTAGTTTAAAGACCTGTTGTTTCAGCATGTTACGTCATCTTCACTGTATTCTACCTTTTACTGGCAGACTCCAATGACATTTTTATTTAAACATCTATGTTGCTCCTTGAGTGAAAGTTGCTTGAGTGTGCTGTTTCTTGGATGGGGGTATGTCATTCGAGTTGCCCTTATTTCACAGTTGCTAGCTTGTGTTGATGTTTGTGTGACTGTAGTATAACCTGTGCCCTACTCAGCTCTCTGTTTCTGCCTCTGTTTGGTGATGATGATGATGATGAGGTTATCTTTCCTGCACTCAGGTGTACGTATTTGGACTGAACTGCAGTAACTGCCTCGGAACCGGGGACAGCCAGAGTACAATTGTACCAAAGAAGCTGGACATTCTGAGCGGCAGGAAGGTGGTGAGCCTGAGCTACGGTAGTGGACCCCACGTCCTGCTGGCCACAGAGGGTAACTACACTCCTTTCCCTCCAGAATTGAGTTAAAAGGCGCTGCAGAGTGAGCAGTTCTGGTTTTTTTTTTTTTTTTTTTTGAAATTTTTTCAGATGGAGAGCTTTTCGCCTGGGGGCATAACAGCTACAGCCAACTTGGAAACGGGACGACCAATCAGGGAGTGGCTCCACTGATCATGTCTGCCAGCCTGCTCTCTAAGAAGGTCACAGATGTGGCCTGTGGCTCTCACCACTCCATGGCTCTGACTGACTCAGGAGAGGTAAGTGTTCAGGGATGTATATTAATATTGACTTGGATTGCTGTCTAACTGGTAAATAGAGCTGTCACAGGCGATGCAGCTTTGTTTAGAGGCAAAGCTCAAATCATATGAAGTCCAATCACAGCTGCAGCTGATCTGCTCAGAGCTAAAAACAATAGGCTGAACAATAAGGCATCTATTGTGCTTCAAAGGTGATCCACAGCAAAGCTGCATTCCAACTAAAATTAGGTTAGCACACATTTTTAATTCCAGACCTTTAAAAGAAAACTAATGCTTGTTTTGTGAACATATTTAATGAAGAAGGGTCAATATTGATGTGAGATGATGGAGAAAATAAGATGCTAGGTTTTGTTAAAGGTACTGAACCTAAACAGTTTGTATGTAGTTTATTTTGTATTATTGTGTTAGAAATGGTTTGTATCGGAGGCTAGGGTTCCCCCAAATGTCACCATGATAGTTTAAATTTAGTGCAGTCACACTAATTTCAGTTAAAACATAATGAAATTCTATTTTGTTGCTGCTAATTCTCATGAACACAACTGGAAACTTGGTTCCTTTAATGCATAATTAATGTTGAGTTTAGACAAACAAGCGAGTAAGAATTAATAAGATTTCCTGACCTAATTTTTAAAGAACATTTTTATGACTGGATTAAATAGAAACATTGCCTTGTTTAAACTTTGAACATTGCTTTTCAAAGAGGGTTTGACACCGTTAATCATCTTGTCCGGCAGGTGTATGCATGGGGCTACAACAACTGTGGGCAGGTGGGCTCTGGCTCCACGGCAAACCAGCCCACGCCTCGGCGAGTGTCCAGCTGCCTGCAGAACAAGGTGGCTGTCGGGATCGTCTGTGGTCAAACATCTTCTCTGGCTTTGATGGACAATGGAGAGGTGATTTTTTTTTTTTTTTAATTCATTTCTTTTTGAAGTTAAGGCCATGATAAATAAACGGTGTTTCCCTGCTCTGACTCCTCATCTACGCAGGTGTATGGTTGGGGCTACAATGGGAACGGGCAGCTGGGAGTCGGAAACAGCGGGAACCAGCTCACACCCTGTCGACTTGTACCTCTGCAAGGTGTGTGTGTGCAACAGGTGAGACTTGACACGCTTGGATGAACCTCAGTAAATATATGTTGAACAGTCTGTTACTGGTGAAAAACATACATAACAGTAAATTATTGAAAGTGTATTTGTGGGCTTGCAGGAATATGTCTGTGGATATTGAGTTAATTTCTTGCTGTAAGGAAACTATTTTCATTTTTTGGTCAGTTTTATTTAAGTTAAAGACCTAGCTTTATTTGAATGAATGCATATCATTAATTCGTTTGCTAAAGTTGATTAGTTGTAGCAGCCATCTCGAAGCAGGTTCACGCCAAAAAATAGTCAATTGTTGACTGAACTTGTACACCCAATGATTACTTTCTGACAGATTTAATAACATTTGTTTGACTGTTAGCAGTATATTTCAGGAACCAGACAAAGGGAATGAATATTATTGCCTGCCTTTGACAACAGGTGATAAAAACATTCAGTGTGTTGCCTTCCAGACATCTCTTTTTTTTCTGAAATAATAATTAAAATAGTGTAAAAGTTGTATCTTTTTAGTTGCATTTTTCACAACTGAAGTTTGTTTTTGTTGGTCTTATTCTCCCAGATTGTTTCAGGCTACGCCCACTCTCTGGCGCTGACAGACGAGGGGTTGCTTTACGCCTGGGGAGCCAACACTTACGGACAATTAGGCACCGGTAACAAGAGCAACCAGCTGAGCCCCGTTCAGATCATGGTTGAAAAAGAGAGGTGAGAGCGTCTCACTGGACTGGGATTCCTCCGGTCACTGTAGCACCACCAACTCACTCCTCCTCCTCTGCGTCTTTAACAGAATCGTAGAGGTCGCTGCATGTCACTCCACACATACGTCGGCTGCCAAGACCCAAAGTGGTCAGGTGTACATGTGGGGCCAGTGCAGGGGCCAGTCTATAGTGCTACCTCACCTCACGCACTTCAGCTGCACAGATGATGTGTTTGGATGCTTTGCCACGCCCTCAGTCATGTGGCGACTTCTGTCCATGGGTAAGAGATGAAACCTGTGTTCCAGTGTTGATGGTTAGTTTTTATATGTGAAAATGTCTACATGATGTTTGATGGAAAATAGCCAGTTAAGGCCCTGTCACACTAGACAACTTAGGCCAACTTATGACCATTTTAAAGGCATTTACATTGAAGGTGGAACTGAAAAAATCAACAGGAAGCTTCTTTTCAGCGTGTACATAATGTAATTCGAATATCTGATCCAATATATAACTTTTATTAGCAATTTAAAAAATCTTTCATAAGTTGGCATAAGTTGTCAAGTGTGACAGGGCCTTTACAAACATTACAAGATGGCAAATACTGACCAGGGTTATTATAGTTAACTAAAATTAACTAAATAACGAAAACTGAAATTGAAAAAACCTTTTAGTTAACCAAAAACAATAAAAACTATAATAAAATGAAAAAACGATAACTAACTAAAACTGTAAAAAAAAATTTTTTTTTTTACAAAACTAACAAAGTAACTAAAATAATAGAATATCCTTAGCTTTGGTATTTGTCAATTTATTTTGAGCCCTGTGGATTATTAAAAACTCATTTTTTCTTCAAAATGAGCAGTTTCACTGTGGGCAGCTTACGGCAAATTATGGTCCGT
>NW_013952485.1:1738111-1743690 GCF_001266775.1 Austrofundulus limnaeus | reverse complement strand
AGTCCTGTTAAATTGGGTAAATCAGTTGAAGATGATCATTTTCCTAAAGTTACACTACATTCTGCTCAGTAAATCATATAATATTTTGTTAAAGGGATCCCTGATTAGTTGCAACATTAGACTTTATTTAATAAACATATATTTTAACTGTAAAATAAAGACTAAAAATACTGTAGGATGTTTATTTTTTAATAATTTTTAAACTAAAGGTTAAAAAATATAGTACACGGACAGAGCCATTTTATTTACATACAAAGCATTCTGAGTAAATGATGACGTGGATAGGTCATCGGTGCGAGGCTACTAGCGAGCTAATTCCTCCCTGAAGGTTAATCTTGGACAATATCTGACTCTTTTAAATGAAACTAGAGAGCGTTGACAGAGAGGAGAAGGTAGAAATGACTCAGCCTGGAACTGAAAATATGGATGGAGGACCTCAGTTTAGCTTGTTTGTTACACTAGCACCGAGCTAATACATATAAGGCAATATAGCGTCAGCGCTAGCACGAAGGCTAACAGGCTAAGCTGAGGTTCTTCTTCCATGAAGCAGCTCTGTTGTCCTCCATTCATATTTTCAGTTCCAGGCTGAGTCATTTCTACCTTCTCCTCTCTGTCAACACTCTCTGGTTTCATTTAAAAGAGTCGATCATCAGATATTGTCCAAGATTAACCTTCAGGGTGGATATAGCTCGCTAGCAGCCTGGCACCGATGACCTATCCACGTCATCATTTACCCAGAATGCTGTGGACGGATGACAAGAACCTGGAAAATATAAAGACTGCCAAATGACTGAACACCAGGCAGGTCAGATAGGCTCACTTCATTTTGCTTACAGACCTGGGACCAAGAATATCAAGCCTGACACCCTCTCCAGGGTTCAGGACCTGCATGAGGGGATCCTGACCAGCAGTGGTGGGGAGCTCATCCTGCCACGTACAGTCCAACTTTGTTACCCAAATGGAGGAAGAGATTATGGGGACTACCCACCACCTGCTGACTGCCCAAAGGACAGTCTTTTTGTTCCTGAACACATGGTTGAGATAGTACCTAACTTTTGACATGATATTTGCAGATTCTTAATTTCCTCGCTTGAGTTTGTAGTAATTGTTAAAAATATTATGCATTTTTTTCACTCTAATGGGTCACAGTCTGCGGACGTCTCGAACCCGTCTCAAACCAAATAAATGTTTTCCTTTGCAAACACTCAGAACTCAGTGAGACCACAACTGAAAAGTTGCAGCTTTTCCTGCAAAGTATTTACAATTTTGATTAGTTGAATTGAAGTATTACTAACGTTTGGGTTGATGAGAGGAGTAGAAACTTTGATTTCAAAGTTCACACTTTTGACTTTTTTTATTTTTATTTAAAATACTCCTTGGCGTTTTCAGAAAGAGTAGAAGAGAAATGTTTCTCTTATTGGTCAGTTTAAACACAGTACAGTTGCTGGACCAAGTCGTAACACAGTTTTAATCTGTCATCATTAAACCCTAACTTGTAGCTTTGCTCCTCTCTCAGTTTAAGTCCTTGTTTACGTCTTGTTTAAGCCTCAACAGTCTTGTTGGGTCTTGAGTTTGACACAAGACCGCTAGGAGTCCCGAGGGCCAAAGGAAAACTTAAGAAAGAACACTCCTACTTGCAGGAGATCACAATTAAAGTTGTGTGTGTGTGTGTGTGTGTGTGTGTGTGTGTGTGTGTGTGTGCGCGCGCGTGCATACATACATTCTTTTAAGTTCCCTATACTCTTATTTTTTGTTCACCTTAATAATTTTTTATTCTGATATGCGGTTCTTCCCCTGGGTCTTTGTCATCTCAGTTTGAAAAAGGACTTTTAAGTTCCAACTGGATTATCAATCAACAGCTACTCCAAGCAAGGCCAAGACCATTTTTTGCTTTTTTTTTTTTCCAAAACAACTTTTATAAGCCTTTACATTACTGAAATTTTCATTTTACACAGTTTACTGGGATTATTATTATTATTATTATTATTATTATTATTGTGTAATGTGAAACTTGGTGTAAATGTTTATAAAACTGTGCACTAGAAAACTAATATGAAATTTTTGACAAAATTGTTTACCATGGCAGTAATACACTTTGATCTTAGTGTTGCTCAACAATCCACAACTCCACATGGAAAATTTGAAGAGCTACTGTACAGCAAGTAAGATATGAAGAGTTGAAAGTGATTTCAATGGGTTTGAACTATCCTTTAAAAACCACCATTCACCTTTTTGTTTTAGTTCAAGTTTTAATTAAGGATCCAGTGGCAGATGATCCACATTATCAAAATGGATTTGATATCTATTACCAGAAATGGAACCCTTTTTTATTCTATGTATGTAACTACATTAACATCCCTAGAAATGATCTAAATGTGCATTTAATGCAGTTTTTATCTTGATATCAATTCATAACATGCTTTGTGTTACGTTATTGGCATAATATATATTTTTTCTCCACATGGGGCTTTAAAGACTTTAACTCCTGTATCTGTTCTTTAAGCTACATTTTAACTTTTACTTCTTTGAAATTTACTATACCCCTCCCATCTTAATTTGCATTTTTAGTCAGTTTGCTGTATATGAAAGACTAAGTTAATCTTAAAGAAAGAAAAAATGGCAATCCAACTGAGCAGTTTCATTTGTAGTTATTATTAGATAAAGTTTGTGTAAAATCTGAACAGAAATAAAGTGGCAATGAATAAATCAATGAAACAGACTCAATTATTACTTTATGTAAAAAAATTAAACAAGTCACCGAGTTGTGACAACACCATACTCAATGTACAATATAGCATCTTCATTGACAAACGTGACAGACTGTTATCAGTGCGCACTATCTACATTCAGAACATTATTCCTTCACAGGGAATAAGTTAGCATTATACAGCGGTTTCTGATACTTCATATCGAGAAACATTTGTTGTCAAGTACAATAACCCCAAAAAAGTTGGACCGTGATGACGTGGAAGGACAGAAAATTCACACACAATGTCTAGACGGCTGCTGGCAGAACATTATTTGAAAAAAGACGAACTGACACTAAACAGACAGAGGATGAGCAAAAACAGCAGGAAAAGGAAGGAAAATGACCAATATGACGAAGACAGGATAAGAAAGGGACACATCCAAGCTAAACAAGCTTCATGTTGATCTTTTTTTCCCTTTTTTAATTTTACAAACATAGTAACAGTTAAAATGTAAAAAGATGTACTGTTCTGTAGATGAATGTAAGAGTTCTCACCCACACTAAATGATTGTAAAGTGAGATGCATTTACTGAGATCAGTCCTGCTGGTCCATCCACGCATCTGTTATTTGATCATAAGAACCAGAGAATTCTCTTTAGTTTGCTGTGAGTATCTGTATTAAATGTGTGCATGTGCTGAGTATCTTCACATGTTAGCTCCAAAACACATTGTTCTATTGTGGATGTGCATGATAAAAATAATGAAAAAATACAGGTTTCTGTGCAAAACTTCAATGAGCACTGATGTTGGAGCTATAGGAGATACAGCTGTGTGATGCCTGGTTCAGGAGGAGAGGGGCTGAAGGGTTCAGGGTTTGATGTCTGAAAAGTTGGTGTAGGTCTCGCTGCAGCTGGACGATGTGCTGATGTTCCCGGAGCCGCTGCCTTCTGTTAGAAACAAACAAACATTGAAGGAGTTCGCTCAGATTCAACAGCTGTGTGACATGTCACTTTATTTTTTTTCTTTAAATACCTGAGCTGGTGAGAGACTGACATGACTTGGATTTTCTGATGAGCGTGAGGAGATTAGCAGCAGGTATCCAGCCCTCGTGTGATGTGTTCAGGTTTCGGACAAACCTGGATGCGAAGATACAGTTAAATAAATTACTTAGGGAAAAATCCATTTTATGTGCAATTCATACCATCAGACAGCAGGGCCATTCCGTGGCATAGGCAGTATAGGCAAATGCCTCGAATGAAGGACAAGGTTTGAAACAATCAATGTTCTGAGCTTCTCGGCATTCATAAAGGGGTCTTCAAGAATTCATAATATTTTCATATGACCATATTCAGGACTCAATGTCTGTCTATCAAGTATGTTTTTGAAACGTTTGGACAATTTATCTTGATGTTAATCTCAACAATATGTCCGTCGGTCCTTCCGTTTTCTGCCGCTTATCCGGGGTCGGGTCGCGGGGGCAGCAGCCTAAGCAGAGAGACCCAGACTTCCCTCTCCCCAGCCACTTGGGCCAGCTCATCCAGGGGAATCCCAAGGCGTTCGTTCCCAGGCCAGCCGATAAACATAGCCCCTCCAGCTTGTCCTGGGTCTTCCTCTGGGCTTCCTCCCAGTGGAACATGCCCGGAACACCTCACCAGGGAGGCGGCCAGGAGGCATCCTAACCAGATGCCTGAGCCACCTCAACTGGCTCCTCTCGACGTGGAGAAGCAGCGGCTCTACTTTGAGTCCCTCCCGGATGACTGAGCTTATCACCCTATCTCTAAGGGAGAGTCCAGACACCCTGCAAAGGAAACTCATTTTGGCTTCTTGTATCCACGATCTCGTTATTTCGGTCACTACCCAAAGTTTGCAACCATAGATGAGGGTAGGAACGTAGACAGACTGGTATATCGAGACCTTTGCCTTCTGGCTCAGCTCTCGCTTCACCACGACAGACCGGTACAGCGCCAGCATCACTGCAGACCCAGCACCAATCCGTCTGTCAATCTCCTGCTCCATTCTTCCCTCATTCGTGAACAAGACCCCGAGATACTTAAACTCCTCCACTTAGGGCAGGACCTCCTCCCCAACCCAGAGGCGGCATGCTACCGGTTTCCGGCTCAAGACCATGGTCTCGGATTTGGAGGCACTGACCCTCATCCCGGTTGCACAGCTGTGAACAGCTCCAGTGAGAGCTGGAGCTCATGATCTGATGTAGCCAATAGGACCACATCATCTGCAAAAAACAGAGATGTGATCCTACGGTCACCAAAAAGGATCCATTCAACACCTCGGCTGCGCCTAGAAATTCTGTCCATAAAAGTTATAAATAGAATCTGTGACAAAGAGCAACCTTGGCGGAGTCCAACTCTCACCGGAAACGAGTCTGAGTCATCGTTTCCGGTGAGCCAAAATGTTTTTTGCATGTGTCAGGCAGGCTCATGATCAGCCAGAACCAGAGGTGGAGAATTTGTGTAAACTCTCTGACTGTTCTCCACACTGTGCGCACTGCTCCCCATTTAAATACTTTATTAACTTATTATCAAGAGCTTGTTCTCATTTTCAAATGATTGTACACGTTATGAACTGTACTGCCTTTTGGAGAATACTTCACCAACAGAAACGTCAAGTAGATAGACTCCAGCCTCCAGCTTGTGACGCGTGCGTGCATCATCAGCTGAGCGCTGCACAACAAAACCGAGCCATGTGGATCTGATGACTTATAAACAGCTTTAGTCCTGATCTTAATGCCATTACTTTTATCTGTGCCTCTGTCTGTATCTAGACAGAGACATCAGTCAAAACTTGTCAGCGTTTGGGTGCAGCCTGTAAATGTCCGTGGGATCAGCTGATGGGCAGGGCCATAAAGTGTGTGTGTGTGTGTGTGCGCGTG
>NW_013952485.1:1735497-1737999 GCF_001266775.1 Austrofundulus limnaeus | reverse complement strand
CAAGTCTCTACTTCAAGTCTCTACTTCAAGTTACAAATTGTGTCAATACAAAATTCGTAACAGAGTCTCAGAGAATTAACCCCACACATAAAGATGGAGGTTAAATTACATGACTGGATCACATCCTGTTGACTTGGAGAATTGCAGTGAGAAACCAGACAGGTTTCAGGACAGGATTTCAGATATTTCAGATGTACTCTTCACATTTCAGAAACATGAGAATTGCCAAAATTTGTCTTTTTTTTTTTCAAAATGGCAGACTTCCTGTAGGTTTTAGAATATGGTGCCAAGAGACTTTTTTGTCAGTACTGGACTGATGTACCTATATGTACCAAATTTCATGAGTATGTTTAAGTTACAAGAGGGGCTAAGATTTAGAGAGTGCTAGAGAGCCAATTTAGCTCTGGGGCTTTGTGCTTCCCCATATTTATGCTAGTTCTATGTAACGGTCAAGTTTCACCATGCTCAGCACACACTCAGAATGTGGTGGAAAAAAGCCTCAGATTGGCAGAAAAATAATAATAATTAGGTCAAAAACAATAGGGCCTTCTGCTGTTCCACAGTGCTCAGGCCCTAATATGTTTAAAATTGTGAGCTTTTAAGTTTTAATCATTTTGTGGACCCTAAGAAAACCCATAACAAAGTGTTGCTGTAAGACATGCAGGAAACAAGAAAGTCTTCTCACCACTGTCCATCTTCTCCCTCCTTCACCAGCTGCACTGTGTCTCCACCCTTCACCGAGAGCTCTTGATCACCTCCCATTTCGTGGTCAGCCGTCACAGTGTATTTACCAGCACACTGTTTATAAAATAGAAACATTTGCAACCTTACAAAATTGTAAATAGCTGTAAATAATAAGATAACTGAGACCTAGAAAAATCACTACAAAACCTAAGTGATATAAAAAAACAACAAAAAGAGTTAAGTTTGAAGAAAAATCACAAAGAAGCAAAAACAAACTCATTGACACATTCTCCTCACAGAGATTATGATTACAAAGCAGATGTTTGGCACAGAGTCTCACCAGCTTCTTGATACTTTCATCTTCTGGGTCAGAGTTAAGAGGGTCATCAGTGCTGGAGTAGCCCTCATGTTCCTCCGAGGCATCCAGAGACATAAAAGTCTTATTCCATCCTGAAAAAAAAAAGCAAACTCAAGTTTTGAGTTTAAAGCTTCAGGTTCTGTTTTCTGACATGTGTGAGAAATGACCCTCTTTCAAGAGAAAATATAAAGAGGGCTAAATCCAGAAAGCACACAATGACTAAATCATAACAACTATGAACAAAGAGTTGTAAGATTTTGGAAGTTGGCAATTGTTTCCTTCACAAGCAGATTAATCTATGATTTTCTCTGTAGTTGGGCATTGGGCAGGCACCATCTGTAAACTTCTCCAGAGGCTAGAGGTGCTGAACCACCTGGCTCTGGTCCGTTGGAGAAAAGAATGACCAGGATTTGAGGAACACGGGTCTCAGCTGACCCCTTACCTTGCAATAGCTCTAGCTCACTTGTGTTAAACTCAGTGGTGGAGAAAGTACTATAAACAGACAAAAATGTACTCTAGTAAAAAGTAAAAGTACCACATCAACATTTTTACTTGAGTAAAAGTAAGTACTGTAAGTACTTGCTTTTAAAAATAGTTAAGTATTAAAAGTAAAAGTACTTGCTTAATGTATTCCCTTTTTTTTGAAGGAGGGTCTAATGATACTTTCCTGCTTTGCATTGCTTCAATGGACCAATTACAGAAATTCCCCTCTCGCTACTGATTACTTTCAAACTAAACAAACAAACAAATGAACAAAAAAAAGGTAATGCAACATGACATGAATGTAATTTGTAATTCAACGCATTACTGAAATGTAGTGGAGTAGAAAGTACAGATACTTTATGTAAAATGTAGTGGAGTAAAAGTAAAAAGTACCCATGATGAAATCTACTTAAGTAAAGTACAGATACATGATAAATATATTTAAGTACAGCAACAAAGTGCTTGTACTTAGTTACATCCCACCACTGGTTAAACTCAAGACCTGTGGGCCTAATCTGGCCCTTGTTGACATTTAATTTGGCCCTAGATGTAATACTATAAATGCAAAGTAGTTTTATGGTTTCTTTTCTTTTTTTGGCACTGAATTTAATGCAATATTGTCACAGCAGCTTGCCAACTTTCAAGCAAAGAAAAAAATTAATTCTGTAATCTTTGATTTGGTGTGGAAAGAGAAAAATCAACTTTAATTATTGTGTTTGTATTTTCTTCTTATTTTATTGTCAAGTAATTGGAGTTTTAGTTAGGGTTTCATTTTTGAACCGATTTGCTGGATTGTGATAAAATGTATCTTTAAGATACTGTATAATAAAGCCAAAAATATTTATGATAGAGAGTAAGGCATACGAAGTGAATGCTAATGACGTGTCTTTCGAAAAGTAATCTTTTTTTTACTTTTTTGTTATGTATAGATATATGTGTGTACACACACACACACACACACACACACACACACACAC
>NW_013952485.1:1728290-1735421 GCF_001266775.1 Austrofundulus limnaeus | reverse complement strand
ACACACACACACACACACACACACACACACACACACACACACAGACTGTATATTCTAAATGATACATAAAATACAATTTGGAAATAGTCATTTGTGTTTCTATAAGAAAAATTTGTTATATAATAGTTTTTCAATAAATATTGACAGAGATGGGCCCTGAGTTTCACACCCCATACCTATTATTCATTAATAGCTGAGATGAGCTACTAAACAGGCTACCTTTGAAGCCAAATGGTGTAGGATCACTCTGACGTTTCGATTTGTGATCTGGGCTGGTGGGAGATCCTATCGTCAAGCCAGAAAAGAAAAACATAGACATTAAAGCAAGAAAGAGTTGCTATAAAATATTAATGAAAATATAGCAGTGCAAACAGCTCAACATCAGGCGAGTCTAAATACAGCAAACAGGCAGGTTGAGGAAAGACAACAGACAGAGGAAGAAGACAACTTTAATGAGTAATTCAGATCTTTTTAAGGTGGGTTCTGTGGAAAGATTTGTCTTACATTTTGTAAGATATTATTTCACCTTCAAACTGGGGTCATTCAAAGAAATACCACGACAGGTAAGATATTAGGTGTTCAGATCTTCTCCACAGAACCCCCTTTCAGAAATTTTGAATTATTGCTTTAAGATGAGCTTCTGCAAAAAAGCAACTGTGTTGCAGTAGAGAAGGATTTTCTATGTGAAAAACACAAAGCTTTTTCACAGAAGTTATTAGACAAAAAGCAGTCAGAGCATATAAAGTGATAATGATTCACTGGCTTATTTAAAACAAAAATAATATGAAACTGCTTCTTTTATCAGGACAGAATACCTCCTGTGAAAAAGGCATCACACCTGAGGCTGAGATAAACTGGGGTCTAGAGCTGCGCAATACCTGATGATGGGAAAGTTATCATGGGTAAAGTGTAACTTTTGTCATCACAGGTTGAAGGTTCTGTGGACACAATTATGTCTTTAATGATGTAGTTGTAAAAATATGTTTCCTATCTTGTTTACTTAGTTCATAAAATAATCAGGGTCACATGTTGAGGGAGGTGTCATCACACAGATAAGAGTACATTAAGTGCTTATAGCAACAAAGCAGATGTTTTAAATGATTTTAATAAAAAAAAAAACTTTTTGATACAATGATGTGCTGTTTAAAAAAATGGCAGTGGGCTGCAGTTACCTTTCTGAGCTTTGAGGTTACTGAAGCCCTGTAAAGTAAAGCGCTTTTTAGTGACAGCAGCTCTGTCTGAGGTTGGGCTTGTCACAGCCTCATCTGACCCAGAGGATAAACAAGATGGACGGACATACAGAAGGAGGGAAACAAGTTGAATAAGAGGATAAAGTCAATAAAGAGGGAAGAACAAAAAAGTTAAGACACATGTCAATCACTGAAAGAGGGGAAACAGAAGATACGTGACAAGTGATAATGTGACGAGCTAATTTACTTGAAAGTTCCCAAACAAGCTCCTCTGTTTCAGTTTCTGTGCTCACCTTTTTCTGAGAGCTTTGGTGAAGATGAAGAGTTGATATCAGAGCTAAGAGGATCAGCTTTCTTCTCTTCTCCCGTTTTAAAACTCTTCTGACTCGTCTTGAATGGACTGTGGATGCACAGAAGAAGCTGATTCAACAACTCCAGGGTGAGCAAAACATCAATTCTCAGACTTCTCATTCAAACAGAGAAAGGATAAATGAGGTGGGAATACTGTTTACCTGAGACTTACTGTTCCACTGGGTACAGGGGGGAACTGAAACACCTGGTCTGGTGCCCTCTGCTGGCTGGCTTCTGGAAAACATTGCAGCTGTCATCCTGCCACTCTTGCAGCAATACTGTATTGGAGGGCTATTCAACTAAACTGCTCCGGGGGCCACAGTTACTGCAGGTCAACAGCTCAGGGGCTGGACATCCAGCAATTAAATTTATTATGTAAATAAACCAAGTATTACAAAGATCTGTTACCTTAATAGTTAATTTTGCTGCATTTAATCGTGATTACAACATACTGAACCCTATAAAAGTAGTGATAAACAATATCAAAAACAAAAAGAACACATTATACCCCCGATTTGACACAAATAACATTTTGACATCTCTGACTTGCCAAAATTTTAAACCAATTTTATTTTCACTTTCATAGTTTTGTATTCAACTGCTTGTAATTTTAACTGTCTTTAGTGTGCTTAGAAATGGTTTTTACCAGCTTGTAGCCAAGATTCTGACGGTTCTGTAGATACCAAACAAGTCAATGTCTAACTAAAAGAACTTAAAGTAATTAAAGTAGAAAACTGGGGGTTTGACCTTAAAAGAAGAATGAACCAATTGGCGGGCCAAATTTTGGTCACTCCCGCGGGCCACCAGTTGAATAGCCCTGCTGTATTCTATGTTCAATCCTGGTTCTCGAGGGCCACTATCATAGCAGCCCGCGAGGACCAGCACTGGACAGTAGAAGAGCTCATTTTTGTGTACAAAGGCTAATGTTAATGTAAAGAGCCCACCAAAGGTCAGCGGGAGACAAAAAAAAAACAGCCGATGGAAATCCATGTGCATGGATTACTAAACTGTGCTCTCAGTTTCTGCAATTTGTGTGCACGGATTTCCATCGGCTCTTTCTATTTTTCACCCGCTGACCCTTGGCGGGTTCTGTATTAATGTAAACACTGACTTTAAAGTTTTTTATTTTCTCTGTACCTCTGCAAGCCTCCAGCTGGGTCGTCAGAACCTTCCTAATCTCATTAACCCAGGTGGTTTTCACTTCAGCTGTTGGTGCCTGGAATGAAGCATACATAAACTCATTTTCAAGAGCTCAATTTTTTAAACTAGTGTAGTATATATATGTAGTGAGTAAGTATTAATGTATGTGTTTAATATACCTGAACAATATAGACCTCCTCCCTGGAGTTACACCAAATTTCAAATTTTTTGTTGTCTCCTTTTGCATTCTCAGTGATACCCACTGCATCCATCTGTTCCCAAAATGGTAGCAAGAAATATAAACTAGTTAATTAAAATAAAGATTGAGGACAAAAGTGAGATCACATCAGTTCTGGTGCTCACACTCAGAGACTGTTTGAAGCTGTATGAAGGAGCTTTCTCGTAGCCCTCGCCGTTCTCCTCCCGCCTCTTGCAGAAGAGCAGAGCCTTCTCGTGCAGGAAGAGGTGTCTCTGCATGGGCTTGAAACGAGCCAGGTCCTTCACTTTGGCGTGACCTTTCTTGTGTTCTGTCCAAACGCTGAACGACCCTTGCATGAGGAGCTTACCCAGTTCACTCAGATTGCCCTGAGAATGCACAAGAGAAATATAAGACTTGAAAAATAACCCATGTCCTAAAGCTGTGGATGAAAAGCTTATTTTTGAAGTTTTTGTGTGTACCAGCGTCAGCTCATAATGGAAAAACTGGCATAATGGATCTAAAATTTAAAAAAACAAGTTTAAATTTCAATTAAGAAGGTTGACAGAAACATTACATCAGTAATTTTGAAATTACTGCTACTTTTTTAATTGGTCACTCCATTTTCACAGACTAAGAAGTGCAAATTTAGATTAATCCTTTGAGATGATTTTAATCTTCCAACATTTCTCTGGACCTCAGTGACACTATAATATGAGGTGTTTTTTCAACAACTATCAACTTACACTTTTAGTTCCATCAGATCTGATAAAGAAGAAAAAAACAAAAAAAAAAAAAAAAAAAAATCACAGTTCAAAATTATTTTCTTTATTGCACCAATCTTTTTGGGTCTTAATGAACAGATACCCTTGAGATGCTGTACTTCCTGGTGCAGCAATGACTTCTTTGAAACAGATATTCTTACTTTATATTTAGACATAGTGCTTTTTTCTTTTTTGCAAAAGTCAGAGCAAATTGAATATTACAATATTATAAAATAAAAAATATATAAATGTAAAACCAGCCCGGCCTGTTTGTATTCATCTGAAACAAAGTAAATTTAATGTTTTGTTGATTTTTCCAAGTAGAAAAACTTTAAGCCTTTTTTGATCTCTCACCTCATATCCAGTGATAGCGATGAGGTGCATGGAATCATTGACAGCCTTAAGGATTCCCAAGATAGACGCCAACGCCTCCTGCAGGTCGTCAGCCCCATCGCAGGTCTTACTGTACTTAAGCATCTCCTGTCGTAAGAAAAAGAATCTCAGTCACAGAAAAACACACTTTAAACTCTGAGGAGTCTGTCGTGTGGATTCACACCTTTAGCAACAGCTGATATTTGGTAATCCTTTGAACTGGCTTCAACAGGTATGAATCTAAACCCAGCTTATGTTCCAGCTTTCTCTGACACTCCTGAAGAATTAAGAACAAAAAAAGTGTTCAATAAAAGCTGACGTTGAAAGAATTTACTAACGTTTTGTTGATTCGAGGGAAGATTACTGACTTGGAAGAAGGCGCAATCTGAGCACTGCCTCCAGAGGCTCTCAGAGCGAGGTTTGTTGTGACAGTACTTCTCATAGATCTGCAGGTCTGTCATCTATGTCGTTCACAAAAAATATATATACATATATATATATAAATATTTTATTTTTAAAGAAAGCAGCTCCTTGTTGTCTGTAAACCTGACGAAAAACTCACCCTCTCCAGAAAGCATCTTCCAACCAACTCTGGACAGTCTGTGTACTGCTCCAACTCCCTCAAAAATGTTCTGGGAAAAAAAAACACAAAGTTGATGGGCTAATTGAAGAAAGGGAGATACATTATTATGTATGTATTATGACTAGGATCATTTTTTAGTGGCAGTCATGTGTCCCTCTTTTACCTTTTATGAAAGTGGTAAATTTCTGGCATGTTTCCAAACAGAACCTCCTTTTTATTTTGCAGATTTGTAGGAATCAGGTGAGTCATCGCGGGGTTATCCATCTCAGAAGCATATCCCTGACGACAAAATAAAAACATGAAGAAATAAAACCAATACCGGGAACTCGTCTGTGGGTTGAATAAACACCTGTAAGACACAGAGAAGCTCCTCCACGTAGGCTCTCTCAGTTTCCAGCAGCTCGTTCATGACGTGGCTGCAGACACAACAAATCAATTGAAATATTAACAAACCCATCTGCTGTGAACTCTGAGTCTATAAAAGAGCTGCTGCTGCTCTCTCACCGCCTGAGCACAGCCAGGTTCTCCTCCTCCTCTGACAGAGATGCATGTCTGCTGTTACCGTCTTCATTCTGCCATTTCCACGAGGAAAAAAAAAGATAAATAAATTGGATCACTTCGATAATTCACAAACAAAACCCAGCAAAAATATCACAATACTCACTTTTTCACAGAAGCCGTTTTTCTCCTGCTGAGTCTTGTGTGCTGAGGGAGAAGAAACGATCATTTTTATGTAATTAAACATAAAGAAAATTTAAAACATTCTTATACACAAGAAATTGCCAAACCCGGTGTTTGTTGTGATGTGGAGGTGTAAGACTACTTGCAGCACTGGAGGAAACTGTGTGAAGTGACAGCAATGCTCAGATTTTTATTTTACTTGTTCAAGGGATGTTTGCAGTACTTTTAAAGGACATTACTTCACATGCGGATTGTTTCTCAGCAGAACAAAATCAGACCTAATTCTGACAGCAGCATGGCTTTAAAGACACAAAAGATTTGTGCTTGACATATCTGAACAACACCTAAAATGAGTGACATTTTATAAAAGCAAGAACCAGACAATAGAAGACTTTGAGAGGACATCAAAGAGACTTATAACAAAATTGTGTTTCTATAATTTCTATATCAGGTTTAAATAAAAGGAAAGATGAAGTAAAACATACAGAAAATGTACTCCTTTTCCTGTTACTGAATGTACTTAATGTCAAAATTTTGGTTTGTTTAAATTCTTATAAATAATATATTGAAGACGTAGAAAATTATTTCCTAGTAATATGAATAAACACATTATGAATACATGTTTTTTTCTATTGTGTTTTGGAAAAGATTTGGTATGTTCTCTTTATAACTTCCTCACAACCTTTCACACAAATAAATCCTTTAAGAAATGTGTACTTTTACTAAATCTGCTAAAACTTGTTTTGAAATAACACTTTTTAATAATTTTATTGGACTGAAAGACTGCTTGGGATTAAATCTTCAGTGATTTGCTATTTGCATTTTTATCTTGTGCAAGTATGAAGATGAAGAATTGTGCTTTTTGATGCCATTTTAGTCAATAACAATAGCAGATTTTGACTAAAACATAAATAAATGTTTATCTAAAACCACTGCAGATGAATGTAGCCTTTCTTGAAAGAGTGCACATCACTCACTGTATTGCATGTCAAAGTTTAAACAAAGATATTGCATCATCTGTTAGCACTCAGGAGTGTGTGTTTGGAATGAATCAGCAACTAACACCTCTAATCCTAGCTTGTAAAACTGAGTTGTAGCCATTTTTTGTGTTTGTGGTTGATTAGCCAGTCGAGCAAAGAAAGAAAAGTCTAAAAGCCTGAACATTGTGTTAAATGAAGTCCATTTGTGTGACACGAACCAGGTGAGCTGAGCGGTGACTTGATGAAGGCTTCAGGTCTTGGAGCGACCGGCTGCACTGGTCTCATTTGTTTGGCTGCTAGTTTCTTGAGACTGACCATCCTCTTGTCAAACATCTCCTGCATGGACGCCTGCTTCTGGTAAACTTTCTCCACTTGGTCCTGACATACAGAGTGTCATTAGAGGTGTCATCAATAACCAAACTGTTAGGAGTGTTATAAAGTACATCGAGTAATGGATTAGATTTATTCATACTTAATAAACACTTGAACTAAAATTTTAAACCCGGCGTTGATCATAGATGAAGTCCTGATTCTAGGCTTATTTTATTCCAACCAGAAATGATGTAACTGATAAAAAAATTAAGCTTCACTTCTGCTACAGATGTTTGTCTCTTTGTTCCTGTAGATTCTTGTTTCACCAGTGAGACAACATGCACAGTTTTATTTATTAGGTTCAATTAATAAGGCGAAACTCCTGAACTGCTCTTTTATTATCATGTTTTAATCAGTCTTGTAGCAAATAAGAATGAACATTTTTCCTCAAGTTTAAGACTTCTTCATCAGATGAATGAACACCAGAACAGCAAAAACATTGCAGATGATAAAACTGCACGGGCCTAATAAAGCTACATAAAGAACATCTGCAGGATAAGAA
>NW_013952485.1:1722493-1728211 GCF_001266775.1 Austrofundulus limnaeus | reverse complement strand
TTTTTTTAAATACTGATTTTTTTCTGCTATTTGAGTAAATTGTCCTTGCATTAAAAGTTTTTTTTATTCCCCTTGCAGGAAGAGTTTATCAGCTTGCTGGTGAAGATGTGAAATAATGTTTCTTTCCTAATTAAAATCCTTCATGTGGTCAAATCTATTTGTTCAGTTCCACAGGAACTAAGGAAAACTATAAATGCGTAATAAAAAAATTGTGTTATTGGAGTTCTTCAGTGGGGAACAAGTGAAATTTTTTGGCAATTAAATTGGTTTAAGGGTAGTTTATAGTTACTCATAAACTGTATAATTTATTGCATTTTACATTGTGATCAGCAGGGGTCACCATGGAGCTTTGACAGTTTTTTTTTACACTAATGTCTGAAAAAGCTTCATCTGAGCATCACTACTGAAAGCAGTAGAGTGATGTTTGGATCCACAACATGCTGATTTTCTTACCCTGAACTGCTGGTTCAGCACTGCCTCATATTCTGTCCAGATGGTACAAAGGTCAGTCAGCTGATTCTGGCTGGCATTGTCCAAGTAACGCTCCAGCTCCTGCAAAGCCAGCTCCGCCCCCTCATGAGACTGACATTTATCCACTGGCTGTGATGCTAGCAGATAAATGCCATCATCAACCCATTTAGATGCCTGGAGAGGAGAGCAGAGGAAGAGGAAATGATAAAAAAATATTATCAACATAATCAAAGACCGATGAGTTTTTGTGTCTTTTTACCTTCTCCAGTCGGTGGTGCAGCTCCATGGCTTTGAGCAGGTACTCCTTCTTGGCCTTCAGACTGCAGCTCACATGCTCACTGGTTTCTCTGAGCTCACTGCATTTGGGTTGAAKGGAGTCCTCGGCGTAGTGCGAGTTCTGGATCAGCTCCTCACCTTCACGACACAACGCAGAAGCTCTGTCCAGAACCTCCTGAAGGAAACAGTGGACATCGTTCAACAGCTAACATTCAAGCTGAATTATAACATTGTTTAAAACTAATCTTTATCAGTGCATTTAAATGTTTGCCTGTGGTGCAAACATTTAAATGCACTCTTTAAAGCAACCAGAACATTAGAAATTATTAGCATATTTACTTTAGTTTTGATGAGTGAATTATGATGCTTATCTTTAAACAAAGAGTAAACAAATCAACATTAGTTTTTAAAGTTATTTTGCTGCTATGCATTTATGAATGTCACATTTACGATTATCACATTTTATATGGCTGTCCCTGTCATTAAACAGTTCTATCTGATATTATTCACATGATTAAAATTATTAGATTTTATTTGGCAGGATACACAAAGTAAATTGTCTTTTTTAAATTTTATGCAAATTAAAGACTTAATGAATGTTTTAATCTTGTTTATTAAACAGACTTGTATTACCATTAGTGTTGTAGTCAAGACCACCTAACCCCCGAGACTAAGTCAAGACCAAGACCACAGTGTCTCGAGACCGAGACGAGACCAAGACTTTTAGGGTTTGGACCAAGTCGAGACCAAGACCAAGGGAGGGCGAGACCGAGACAAGACCAAGACCAGACAAAAAAAAATGTTTCCTAAAAGATGGAGTATTCTGTACACATGTACAGTGAGGGGAAAATAGTATTTGGTCTCTCATAGTTGAGGTCTAACTATGATGTCAATCACAGGCCTCTCTCATCTTTTTAAGTGATAAACTTGAACAATTGGTGACTGACTAAATACTTTTTTCCCCACTTTAGCTAACTTACTATATAAAGCTAATATTGACAAAATCTTATTGTGAGGGCGGAGGAAAGAATTTTGCTATAGAGGCGGAATGTTAACATTAGTGATGGTAAAAGTTTAAAGTTGTACCCACTGTCTCACTGCTGAATTTACAAGTTGCTGTACACTTTCTCCTGGTTGTTGTTGTTTTACAATGATATCATTTATGAATAATGTAGCCAAATTTTTTTACTTAAGATTTTGAAGACATCTTTTACCGCTCCCAGAGAACCACAGTTCACTTTCTGGGAGTGCTGCGTGTGAGTGACGGCTGGTACGGATGGGTGACAGCCGCTAACAAAAATACGTAAATAGCAACGAGTCAGGTCTGAATTTGAATCAGTAGCTACATTTTAAACCAAATGAAAGCAAAATTGTTAACAAATAACTTGGACAATAATCTGGCTATTTAGTGATATTTCTGCAGTTGTGGTCTTGACTGATCTTGAAATAAATTTCCGAGTCCTCAATGTCCGAGACTGAGACAAGACCGAGTACAAATGCTGTCGAATCTGAGACAAGACCAAGACCATCAAAAAGTGGTCTTGAGACCGGTCTTAAGACCAAGACCAGTTTCAAGTACTACAACACTAATTAACATGCAACGTTCCCATTAAAACAAGCAAACTGCAAAAACTGTCCATCTAACCAAGTCTTCTAATCTTTTATCCACTAAAAAAGTATTTTTGATCTTATTTTGTGACCAATAGACTAACCTTGAATTTTTTTCTTATTTCAAGAGCTGTTACCAATTGTCTTATTTCACTGGCAGATTATTTCACTTAATTAGAGAAGATTCAGACTTTAGTATTTTCATTTATTTCTACATAACTAATTTTTTTATATAAATGCCATTCAGTAACAGTAACTTTGTGTGTGTGGGGGGGTAGTTTGGGTAGATAAAGTGTTAAACTTTAGGAATCAGGGGACACTTACACAGATTCTCTCCTCAAAYGCGATGAGTTCGTAGAAGATGTGATCAGCATGAGCCGGGCTAATTCCAACCTCAGAGAAGGTTCCAAGTTTCTCAGACATTTGGTCCAGCAGAGCTTTCACCTGCAGCCAGAGGCACCAGTTTTAAAGTTGGCAGATTATTTTGGCGAAAGTCCAGGAAAATGAGATTTCATCCACAGTGCCGCTCCAGCTCACCTCCCTGTAGTTGTGCTCAAAGTGTCGCAGCTGGAGACACTGTTGCAGTTTGGTCTGATGTCTCACCCAGAACTCATCGAAAGCTCGTTCTGTTTCATCCAGCTGGGACAGAAGCCTGATGGGAAAACAATAACAAGGAAATAAGTTCAGGTAAAAAAAAAAAAAAGATAAAGATACGCAAGAATGCATTTCATTACTAAAAAATGTTAAAWATACAAATTATCTCTTGAGAATGAAAATTAAAACCAATGTGTGAATGTCTTTAACATCATTCTGGCCAGTCATTTAATACAATATGCTCTAAATTAATTGTTTCAAGTACTTTTAATCCAGAATGCAATGCAATTTTGTTCTTTAAAGTTTCATTAGAGTATTTATTTCAATATTTAGCTATAACTAATAAAGGTGATGACAAAAAAAGCAGGTTTTCACAAATCAGACGGTGATGCAATGACGTCAAACTGAACTGACATCAAGTGTTCAAATTTAGCTCCAGCATTCCTAAAGGTTATTATTTGATTATGAGAAGTAAATCATTCAATTGGAAATCAGCATACTGCTTTATTTTAAACAGCCTACAATATAAATTAAAATTGTTTATTTTCCCATAGGTATATGATATCAAAACATGTACTGCTTAAAATTGTTTTATGAGCATAACTTTTCCAACATGTGAACTGATTTCACCAAATTTGTGTTCACTTATTTGTATAAAGATTTGATCATATATTCATTCAGATAATTAGCCAAAATCTGTCCTGCTGTTGTGCTCGAGTTCATGTAACTAACCTTTGCACCGTGGCTAAGTTTTCCAGTTCGTCCTGGTTCATGTTGTGGTCTGGGTCTCTCATCACAGGTTCATTGATGCTCTCCAGCAGTCTGCTGCCTTGGCCCAAAGCCACCAGTATGTCCTCCTTTAAAAATAACCATAAACACATTTACAAATCCCAATAAATGAATTGTATTTGCACTATAAATACACAGAGCTGTAAGTGTGCATGTGTGTACTACAGGAATACCTTCATCTTGTCTCTCTTGCTGGTGTGTGTGCTCAGCAGTATAGTTGTGGTCTGGATGTCTTTTGGGAGTTCGGTTTCTGCCAGCTCGGTCCCAAACGACTGCAAGGTCTGTGCTGTTTTCTTCACCATCAATGCAAATCCTTCAATAGCCTAAAGAACACAAAGATAACAGATTTTTCCAGTGTTCCTCCTCATACAAACATAAAGAAACATTTAAAATGACTCAACCTTTGGATCCTTCATCATGTATTTTTTGAAACAGAACACACATGGTATCAAGATTATTTTTAACTTCTAAATTCTTTGTTTAAAGGCAGTTCACTTCTAGCCCAGCTTTTTGCACCGTTATAAGAAAGGCTGAGATGCAAACATACTGTACACACGAGGTTGGTGAGGCCRAAAAAAATTAGAAAGTGGTACTATAACTGAGTCTAGAAAAGTTCTGAAATGAGGAGTTTAAAGCCAGTTTGTCATAGAGTAGATTCTGAGACAATAGCAGTTATTAAAAGCAGCCATGTAAAGTGTCATTATGAAACTAAAGACAAATCTTTTAAAAACAGTTATGCCCATGAATTTTAAACTTCTAGTAGAGAAAATAAATGATGTAACAGATGGCACCACAAGGGGTCGCAACTTCCTTAGGCCAAGTTCCTATAAATAGGAAGTTGGCTGCGCTGTGGGGAAGTGCCAATTTTCTGTGGCTGTGTAACCAGGTATGTGTGGGTCCACGCGTTCCGTTGTTCGGCGATTGTGGTAGATTTGGAGGAAAACTGTTTTATTTGATTGTTTTAATAATTTAACGTGGTGATTTGTGTGGTGTTTTTATGCAGGGCCACACTTTTAGTGATGTTCCGAGTGTAGCATTGTCTGGGCGTGTGGCTGTTCGACGCTGCAGGTAGGCGTTAGATTTTTGTGTTAATTATATTGTGGTGTATGTTTTTGTTTTTTATATATTGTTTTGTTATTAGATAGAGCTACGTTCGATTCGTCGGAAAGTCAAGTGTTTTCATAAGTGTTGGCAGTTATGCAATGTTTTAATTTGTTTTAGAGTGATTTGATTAAAGTGTTTTCACAAGTGTTTTATAATTTTTGTATTTTTATTTTTATTTTTTACAGTTTTGCCACTGTCCTTTAGAGCGTTTTGTTTTTTGTTAGGTCCGCTCAGTTTTTGGATTGTGTTTTGTTTTCTTTTAGTATTTTGTTGGGGTGGACTAACAATTTTCTTTTGTTTGTCTTATGTTTTATTTCTTTGATCACTTCCCCATATAAACACTCCATATTGCTGTTAATCTGAAACATCTGAGACCCGATCCTGCTTGAAGTGTTACCTTGGGTGTATTGCATGTAGTATTTCTGCAGTGAACAGAGTCTGCAGTATAGTTTTGCAGTGAACATTGGTAGTCTTAAAGTTTTGCGGGTTCGACCGTCTGAGTGGTGTTAAAATCGGGTCGGAGGTTGTTGAGTTGACATCAGATAGTTGAGATTAATGGGAGTTCCCCTGTCTATGTATCAATAAATATTATTAATTGACTTTATTCTTGTGGTTGATTATTCTTCTGCTCCACTCGAGTCATAACAATGTGATAGTCTAGTTTGATAGTTTTGAATGATACTTGTGAGTATTTATGAAGATCATGAGTACATCAGTTATTTAGCTCTTTTTTTTAAAAATAAATCATAAATAATACAAGAGGTGATGTAAATACATATTTTATTGTTCGTCGTATTGTACTCAAGACATAGTGTGTGAGTGTGTATGTGTGTGTGAGTGTGTGTGTGTGTGTGTGTGTGTGTGTGTGTGTGTGTG
>NW_013952485.1:1718530-1720129 GCF_001266775.1 Austrofundulus limnaeus | reverse complement strand
ACTCAATGGCCCCACCGGCACCCGCCATACCAGAGCAGATCCATGAAAGGGCACAGAGGTCCAGGCCCCCAGGGCACCCCCCCCCCCACAGGCCAAAACCCGACAGGTCCAGAGGCCCCGAGCCCCAGCAGGCAGTCACCAGGCCAGGCCGGCACACACCCCAGCGCCCAGCCCCAGACCCCGGGAACCCCCAGCACGCCGGCGGCCAGCCACACCCCCCCACTGGGGGGCTGAGTAGCAGCGGGCCCCCAGATAAACTAGCAAGAGGGGCAGCCCAAACCCCAGCCTGACAAATACCCAAACATACACATACACAATCGCACCATCCCACCCTCATCCTCACCCCCACTCAAAGACATACAAGGACGCCACATTCCATTCATATCCCCGATACACAATCTATACCCCCCAGGTCCAGGACATGCACCCACCCCCTATTAGAGGCAGCACACACCCGAACCCAGGAGGTAGACCCAATCATTCTGAGGTGGAGAGAAGCAGATAGCCAAGGCCTGGCCTGGGCCGCACCAGGACGCCCGGCCAGCCCCCCGCCGCAGAGAAGCCACGTCCATGACCACACCACCACACCGCCAACGGCCAAGTGCACCCCGCCAGCYGACCACCCCCCGGAACCCGGCAGCCACCCCGGCCAGGGGGCCACCCACAGGAACCAAAAGCCACACCTCAGGAGACCAAGCATCACCAGGGAGGATGGAGAGCCAGCCCCGCCCCCGGCAACCGTCCAAGCCCCGAGCCCACCCACAGCCCAGGACCGCACCCGGTGGCCCGCCCTTCTTCAGGACCCCCTCCCCAAATGGCAGTCAGGGAACGGGATGGGAGTAAAGACCCGGACACACACACCCCCACCCCCAGGTGTACTTTTGGTGCGTGTTGTTCTATAGAGCAATTAAAAAGGGAAAGAAGAATAGGCAGAGGCCGGCGTAGTGCCAATTTCCCCTCCACCACTAATCTAACCCAAAACCCTAAGTGTCTACATGCAAACCTTGGGGGTAGGCACAGGCACAGGAGGCGAGAGTGGTGCCATCCGGCCACCTATATCCACGAGTGCCTACCTTAAGTTCCTATATGTGAATGTCATGAAAATGTTATGAGTGAATGTCTAAGATGTACAATAAAATTTGGGGCCCAGGTGGTTATGGCAAATAGAGAAGTAATATTGTTGCTCTTATAACACAACTGTGCCCCCCCCCCAAAACAAACCCCTACATGGGTGAAGTTGAAAGTGAAGAAGATAGAGGTGTGCGGTGAGGGATGGGGAGAATAATCTGAAGGAGCAAAATGCTCCCACAGGGAGTCAGCTCCCCCGCTGGCCCCAGTAAGTCCTCCTGTTCCCCGAAACCCACCCAGGAAAAGCAGCCCAAATATCTCTCCCTCCAGGCAAACCGCCAAGCCCACGGAACCCCAGACCATGGACTGACGGAGCCCCGAAGGCCACCAGAGACTGGGACCAACACCCCACCCCCCAAGAGCCACCCAGACCCCCAAAACCCGACCCCAGCCCCATAGCTGGCCCGCCGCCCAKAGAGGCCACCGTTCCCCAGCAAGGACGACCCGGCCAAGAGTGCCCACCCAACTGCC
>NW_013952485.1:1711064-1716304 GCF_001266775.1 Austrofundulus limnaeus | reverse complement strand
GTGTGTGTGTGTGTGTGTGTGTGTGTGTGTGTGTGTGTGTGTGTGTGTGTGTGTGTGAACACATATGAATTTAACCATATTTCTACGTCTTGCTCAGTTAAGCCAGCAGGACAAAAATAAAAATACTAATTAAAATGTCAGGACTGACACCCACTGACAAACTGCTGTGGAAGCAGCTGGATGACAGCTGAATGGTAGACACTTATCTCCTCTCCCAAAGCACTGCTATTGGTAATGCAGCTTTAATTAGCTAATGACCTAAATGGATGGCTGGACTGATTGGTCCTCCAACCCAACTGGGGAGGAGAATGCTGTTGTATGCAGAAGTGATGGTGAACACACAGTTAATATAAACCTCTTGGGAAAAGCACTTTTAGCAGTATGAATAAATCAACCTGTTCGTCCTTGTTCGTTTGCTGGAAGAAGGAAGATTAGTGAAATGAAAAGAAGCTTTCGCCATCTGCTGAATAAAACCTGCAATCTGTAGAACATGCAGATTTTTAAAAATTAATTTACATTATGGGTCAGTAGAAGAGAAGGGGAGCAATTGGGGGGCGGGGGGCAGAGCTATTGTTTAGTGTATGTATGATTAATGGCTCAATGACTTTGGCAACATTGTGCACTAAAATCCGAGCAGGTCTATACATCTATTGTATGTGTTTGACAATGGTTTGATAATTTCTCCWGAAGCTAGTTTCCATTAAAGATGAATTATAATTTCAAACTAATTTATTAGTTGCAACAGCATAGCAGCAATAATTATCAAATAGGATTTAAGTTTTGTTTAAAACTCAAAAACAAGATTATGGTGGTTAAAAGAAGAAACTATGTATTTATGAGCAAAAATGTAGATATTCTCTGKGTAAATTTTGACTTAGAAGGAAAGGACATACAGTTTTATATTATGGAGTATATTTGCAGTTACGACATAAAAATTTTCTTATATTCCCTTATAAATACATAAAATAGCTGTTATTCAGCAATGTTGCTTTGCTCTGTGGGAACTGGTCTACCCGCTTTTTGTTCTTTAGAATTGTCAGACAGACACAGAAACAAACATGTCCCAAAACAAAAGACCAGCTAAAAAGACCAACATAATGACTGGTGACAATGAAAATCAGTTCAGAAACACTTTTGGTCTGACCACATCCAGTTCAACTCTGCAAGGTAATTTACTGCTTCCTTTGCAATCTTACTACAGGCTACAGTCCAAACTTATACACAACCACATTGTTAGGCACAGAAAAACACAACAAAATGTAATTTTGTCAGCAGAAGCAACCTTGTTAAGCCACACAACCTCACATCTTCCTGAAAATTGAACATCTCAACTATAAGCTTTGATATTTTGTTAATAAACAGCCTGGAACACGTCAAGCAAAACATTAATGCAGGACTGACAGAATTCACCCAATTAGTGATCATTGACCTGTTAAATCTGCCTCATTGGATTAATAAAGCTTAATTTAATTTGAAATGACTGAGTGAGAAGCCGAAGTGTCCGATGATAATAATCTCTAATTCTAATACCTTTTTTTATGTGTTGCGTTTCAGTTTTGATGAGTGACATGACCATTTTATATGAGAAGCTTAAAAAAACTTTTTAAACAGTACAAATGGATTTTTGTTCTTCATAGAAAATCTGTAAACTGCTAACTTTTATCAACAGCATTTATCACAAAAAATATGCCAAACTCTGGAATGTTGATAAACCATTACAACCTCCCAAAATAAATCATGAAACACAGAAAAACATCCAGACTCTGTGGCCTGATGTTCACACAAAAACAATTTGGAACAACTGAAAAAAAAGGATGAAGGTGTTTTACATCAGTATCGTTTGCATTATTGAAGCTAATTCTCTGCCTCAAGACACCTGACTAAATATATAAATATTTTTCGGAATTTTTTATTCTGCTTGTCATGATTAAAGCACAAATGTCAATTTTTTGCAAAAGCATGCAGTGGGTGGTTGTAGCCCTCAAAACCAAACCATGTTATGTGCATGTTAGGTTAACTGATAACTCTAAATTGTCACTAGRTGTGAGCAGAAGTGTGATCATTTGACTCGTTTGTTTTTATCTGGTCCTGTGATGGACTTGAACCTTATTAAAGGTGTGCCCTACCTTTTGTACACTGACTGCTGAACACATCAGTTTCCACACAACCCTCAAAATTAAGTAAGTAAAAAAAAAGGATGGACAGTTACTCACTTTGGTCTTTATTTAATCTGAGTTTAGATTATCCACAATGTAAATGAATCAGTTTGCTATAGAAATAACTACAATAAAATGAATTTAAATATTTGGTCCATAATGGTGCCACTACAGAAACACATGGTGTCTGTGAACATGCAGGGAAAACATTTAAACATCCGTTTAGTGTTTGAGCTGCATGTCCTCCTCTGGGAGTGAAAAAGTCTCAATGATGGGATCATTTCTTACTAACAACTGATTAAACATCCCTTTTTAAACTGATGTTTAAATACAGTTCAGAGATTATAGGAGCTCCAGACATGAAGGCTAACTTACTGCAATACGAAGTAGTGTCCCTTTGACAGCTGCCCATCGGTCTTGCCTGCGATCGATGACCAAGATGAAACCCACGTCTGCAGATGATAAGCTAGAAAACAAGATGAGGAAAACGTTAACACAAACAAACAAAAACTCCAAAAGAAATCAATATACCCATCAGCTGAAGGCTTGAGTGATGAAAAGTTTAAAGACCAGGGAAGAAATCAAATAGATTTTGGCATTTAAAGTTTTCAGAAGAGAGAATATAAAGTATGGTGAAAAAAACAATACAAATAGTGTTTTTTGTAACCAAGAACAGAAGCCAAATGCTTGTTCACAGCTTGCTGTTTTTTTTATGCCGCTCTTTATCTTTTCTGACAGCTGGTGTCATCCACAAAGAGAGAGGCTGTGAAGCTCCTCTGGATTTCTTGGCCATCAGCCTCAAAGCATTACATTTCACCGTCTTCCTCACCCACTGCATTCTACCCATCCTGCTGCTGTCCTTTAGTCCCAGAAAAGAGAATAATGTTCCTGCACCTGAAAACATGATGCACTCACAGCACAGGTGCACAAAAGCCTCTCAGCCTGGGCATTACCTTTTCACACAAAAAACTTCCTTTAAATCCTTCGGTCATCTATCCATCATTCTGTAATAATAAACTCCATCAACCAGATAAAACAACAGGTAATCCATGACAGGAAGGAGATGCAGAAAAGGAGGAATCACAGCAAACAATGTTGTTTATGCTGGAGGAAGCCAAACGCTTTCAGACCATAACAGAAATGAAGCGTCTGCACCCCCATGTGCTACATATTTAACCAATGAGACACAGAAAGCTGAGAGAAGACTAGCCATTTAGACTGTGGCTGCAAAATAATGAGCAGATGTACTAGCCAATCAGGAGAGCCTAACAGATGCAAGGGGCGGGAGCAGGCAGTGAGGTTTTGTTTGCCTCTGAATGCCTCTGTTTAATTTATCACCATGCACATTTCCAGACACAAATATTCTACTTTTGCAATTTATTTTTCCTTTTTTATCTATTATGATCTCATTATTGCTGTTTTACAATGTTCAATTTAATGACCTACACAGGTTATGAGCATTTAAAACCACAAACTGCTTCATATTTCCACTGCTGAAGAAAAGGAGGAGGGGTAGAGAGGAACAAAAGATGTGCCTTTAATTAAATTATGATAGCTGACATGAGAGGGAGGATTTTGCAGATCCAGATGTTGATGAGATGGTTCTGCTACAATGTAACCAACACATTTTTAGTATAAACATTATCTATATGTTTTAGTGGCTCATATAGATGTAAACTAGCTGTTGGATTTACTTCACTCCTACAAAAAGACTATGATGCAAAGGGGCAGTTTAGACATTTTCAAGTAAAGTTCTGTGGAAAGCTTATGAACAAAGAATATCTTACATGTTGTGGGTAACTCTATAATATTAAACAACCTCAGTTTAGAGAAACATTTTGTTTTTTTGCTGTTCATGAATACATGCTACAACTAACTGGAGCTGCTGCTGTTTGAATCAGCAAATAACTAAACAATTTTAAGTAAATGTAAAACAAATGGTTAATAAAATAGTATGTGCATGTATTGCTATGGTTGTTTTCAGTGGTCTGGTCTCACTCGGACTTGCAACAAACGATATCTCCAAACCGAGATCATCCAAAAAGCCATTTCTAAAATGTGAGATAATAACCTTTCCACAGCACTTTAATGTCACAATAACGATTGCCATTCCCCAGAAAATGTGTGTGCTGTGCACCTCAGAATGTGAAAGCTTTGCCTAATGGCACTGCATTAAAGAGAAATTCACTGCATGAATGCATAAAACCTGCAACACCCACCCCTTCATCTGTGGTACTGTGGAGCTGAGAAATGAATGCAAAGAAATGACATTTGATTTTCTGTCCAAATATCTTAGTGTCAGTCTTTAACATAAAAAAGGAGTCATCATAATTATTTTTGCGTGACCACATGTGAAACAAAGAACATTCAGGGTCACAGTTTTATTTGCTGAGATATTAAATGGGTAAATGGGATATTAAATCTGAATAAAGAAATTCAGAACCAGCAACCTGTTTAGTATAACTACATGATCTTGTATTATGGCTATTTACATCAACATCTGCAGGAATATTTTTTTAGGTATTATTGAAACAAAATGATTTAATACAAACAGGCAGCAGCTGTGAAAGTAAAATATCCACGGAGCATCTGATGAGCTTATTTAGATCTGGTGGAGGCATCAGTTCTTCATCTCTGTGTGTGTTGGAACTAATAAACCTCTGAAGACCAATGGTCTATACCTGTGGTTCCCAAAGTTGGGGTCTTGACCCCTTTGTGGGTCATGAAACATCAAGTGGGGGTCACCAGATGATTTCCAGACATCATTCTAAATGCAAACATATTGTTAATGGAGCATTTTCTCAATATGCATTTAAACAAACAAACAATAATAATAAATGAATAGAAGTAGTATCATAGTTAATATGTTTGCTTATATTGTTATTTTGCCCATCAGCAAAGTTTACATACGTAAACCAGTACTATCTGCAACCGTTATTTTGGTGGCCAGAAGTTAAAATGTTTGGAAACCAACGGTCCAGGTGAGTATTTACATTACAATAAAAAAAGTTGAAACTTAAACAATGTACCTATTTTATTTTATTTTATTTAAAGACACACACACACACACACACACACACACAC
>NW_013952485.1:1706631-1710238 GCF_001266775.1 Austrofundulus limnaeus | reverse complement strand
GTGACTGCTGGATATGGGCACCAGTGACCCACGCAACCCTGAAAAGGAAGAAGCGTGTACAGAAAATGGATGGATGGAAGAATTTAAAAAACATATTAATAATCTTTACCACTTAGATATTTTCATTTCAAAAGAAAATTTGGTTTATTGAATTCTTTTAAATTAATTTGTCTTGTTTGTGTTCCTGTATTTTTCATCAACAACCTTTGAAGCTTCAGCAGCACAAAACAGAAGAAGACAAGAAGATGGTGAAACACGATGACAAAATAACAGAAAGTAAGAGTTTAAGACTGATGATGGCTGCTGAATTACAGCAACAATCTCAGACTGATGTGGGTCACAGTCTAACCAGTTTGTTTTTTTTATTCTTTACCTGGGCACACTTGTCAGGTAGGTCAGGACGTTGTGAAACTCTCTGTCTGTGATTTCACCAAACGCAGCGAACTCAGGGAACACAATGATTGGACTGCCATTATCTCCTCTACCCCCTAAACGAAAATAAAAAAGAGAGAAAAGATAAAGATATGAATAACATTTATTGTGAGTAAACTTAAATCGCTCTGTGGTCTGAAGACAGACAACAGTGTAAAGACCAAAACAATGTTATTCTTAACAGACACAATCATTGAAACTAACATTATTGGTCACAGTGTTCATGCTGTCAGTTTTGGGGCTCAGATGATCACTTAAAAATACTTTTTCATATGTCTAACAGTAAAAGGTAAAAAAATAAAAATAAATAACAACATCAGTGACCACAAGGAGGCAGTAACGAGAGAGGAGAGGATTAAAATTAAAGCAAAGAAAGCATGAAATCTACAACTACTCTATTTACACAAAGTAATATACTAGATTCATCTATATTCAACTGTGAAAAAAATGTTTTAAAGCAAAAGTGGAAAAAATGCAAAATGAGACGCCCCACAGTCAAATATACAAATAAAAAACACTGTTAATAATCTTTTTTAATGTAACAAAATATCTTTAAGGAGAAAAAACTTCAATGCTTAAATATTCTGCAAATGTGCATTTTAAGAAATGTACGGGTTTTCTCTGATTTTACTGATTGTGGCCAGAAAGTTGATTTTTTTAAAGACCATATAAATGCAGATTAAGTTTCACTTCCTCCTTTACTTTCAGGAATAAACAAACCTGAATCACATGCTCCTGGATATAAAACACAGTTGTGCATTCATTACATTGGCAAAATCACTAAAATGTCAAATATATGCATATCTATATGAAGATGAGTAAAAAATAAAACCTTTTCAGACAGAGATGCAACACACTGTTGTTGACCTCAACAGTCTCACCTAGGACACAAACACACACACCACTCCCTCCCTGGTGTAACAGCTGCTCTGTCAGCGCATGTGACTGGAATATCAATCTGCCGGCCTTTTCTCCTCTTATCACCATAGCAACAGCAAGTGCACGGTCATGGTTTCAACGTCTGCTTAATTTCTGCTAAACGTTTGCAGACTTTGCTGCACAGACAAGATCACCGTGCAGAAAAAAAAAAACAGTTTGTATAAAAACAGTAGATGCAAAAACCCTCAAAGTTTATTATGGACAAGATTTAGAGGCGTTTAAGTGATATTTGTTTATAAATGACAGCAGGCATTAAGAGCTCCACTAGAGAGGGTCTGAAGAGGAAAAGAATAAATGTGACATTTGAATATCAAATTTAACTGTAGAGAAGAAAAAAACCGTAGGCCACATAGGACTTATGCAAATATCAATCAGGCCAGTTAAAATCCAAACGATCACTGTTGTCAGAGAGATAGAAGTGAAAGCAGGAAACTGATAATGCGAGTGCACAGGACAGGTAAAAATATAAAGCCACACCTGACAGGAAGGCAAACTGCTTTCTGAGATCGGCCTTGATGTCGGCAGCGTGGGGAGGATTCGTGTCCAGCTGCATGATCTCATCTGGAGGAAAAGAGACAAATCCAAAGATCAATCAAGCATTAATGAATGAAGAGCAGCTTATGGAAAGCAAGCTTAGTTTGTGTCAAAATGTTTTACAAGTGTTAGTATGTTTAAAACACTGATGAGTTTAAAACAGTGTTAAACAAATGTGTAAAAGAACAACAGTCATTTCAGCTCAGTGATTTGTTTGCTTCACTTTCAACACTTATCCACAATATCAGTGTTACTATGTTAGTGTGTAGCTGAGGCCTAATTTGGACATGAAATATCAAATAGTTTGATTCCCCATGAGCCTCATTGATTTAAACATTATGGCTCAATTAAGACACATTTGTTGAGTTTTTGAAACTGTATTTGTCTCAGAACTGGAAATAAAAAGTGACAACTGTACGAATAAAAGTTTAGAATTTGCTTCAAGTGAAAATATAAATTGTGACACCTTCTCTAATTTACAAACAGAAACAAAGCAATGCAAAAATAAACATAAGGTCTATAAAGATAAGACAAAAAACAATAAAGTAACAATTTGCCTTAATTTATGGTGCAACATTCAGCAGACATGAGGCCTATTAGAAGACTAAACATGTCCACCTCATTCAGCACAGAATATTTACATATTGTTAAAGGGACTCCCATAATCTTTTTAAAGAACATTTTTACCTTAAAATCCTCTAAATGAAGTCTAAACAAACCTTTATAGTCACTCTTTGTTTGGAGCCCATCAAGTTGGTCTGGGTCTAAAGAAACCCAAGATTCACTGCATCTCTGAAACTGTCTCTGAGCACCTCATAAACTTCAACTGCTTTAAAATCAAACTGCTTGTTTAGGCATATTTTTGTTGGTTTTTAAGTTTCAGCCTTATTTCTACATGAAAACGTCAAAAAAATAATTTGATTTGAACCAGTAATTTCTTGATTATAAGTTCACCTATGTTTGGTAGCTTTTCTATCTGCTAGATAAATAAAATTTAAATGCCAAACAAAACAGGAAGCTGAGCAATAACAACAAACCCCTGCAAGCTAAACAATTATAGAAAGTACCTGAAAAATGCATGACAGATAAATCAGAAACTACCCAGTTATTGGATTAACATGCACACATACTTCCCAAATGAAAATGAAAAGAGAACTATACAGTCACAACTTCCTAGAAAATATTTATTTTATAAATTTCATATACACGATGGGGCACGATGGCGAGCGCCTGGTGGCCGGGCTTTCACCCACGGAGCCCGGCCGGGCTCAGCCCGAAGAGGAGACGTGGGTCCCCCTTCCAACGGGCTCACCACCTGTAGGAGGGGCCAAAGGGGTCGGGTGCTGTGTGAAATGGGCGGCAGCCGAAGGAGGGGACCCTGGCGGTCTGATCCTCGGCTACAGAAGCTGGCTCTTGGGAAATTTATTATTTATTCCTAAATTACTACCACACAGAGGTTGGTCATTGAGTTCTAAATAAAGTTTATCAAATACATCAATTTTAAAGTTTTAAAATAGTTATTTTCATTGATGCACACTTTATTTATACTGTTTCTACAATGATTCAATGAAAATCTGGTTGTTTGTTGAGTCAGACTGCATGGCTGAAAGACATTTTTTTGAGTGTCCTGATGCATCTCAGTAATCCAGGTAAAAAATCAAAAAGAAAAAAAATTGTATAGGTCTTCTGGACTGGTTCTTCT
>NW_013952485.1:1694148-1704000 GCF_001266775.1 Austrofundulus limnaeus | reverse complement strand
GGGGAAAGGGAGGTCTGGGCCTCCCTTCTGAAGCTGCTGCCCCCGCGACCCGACCCCGGATAGGCGGAAGAAAATGGATGGATGGATGGATGGATAAATTTCATAATTTGACCAGTGGATTTCATCATGACGCACTAACCAAAAGTTCATAGCAAAAAACATTTTTTTATTTCAGATTACCTATTGTAAAGAGAGTCCTTCAGTTGTAACTTGGTTTATTACCTTTTATTATTATTTAGTTAAAGGATTAAATACACATTTGAGTTCATTGTTAAACAACTGGCAGATACAATGAGAAGTTTTCCTGGAAAGGCCTTGAAAAACTAAAAAAAAAAACAACAACAACATGATTTATTGCAGTCTTTTGCAACATTGATATCATTTAAATGGTAAATTTTCAATAAATTGTTCTCACAGCTGGTAATGAATATGATAATATTAAAAATAATAATAGAAGGGAAACAATGCCTATCATCACAGAAGCTTATTTTACTTACACAGGTGAGATTTAATTTTGTGTGTTTTCATAAAAACTCATGAAGAAAATCTAATTTGTACCACCAGTTCATTTAAAATCTATGAATTAATTATTTAAACTCGACAACATCTGTCATTAACAGGTATTGATCAGGAACTGATGATGACTGATATTTCTCTGTATGCTAATAGAAGCTCAGCTTATTTTCCTCTTTCCTTTCAAACTAAATTAAAGCAACCATGCCCACACAGAAACAAACCAGACAAGTGAAAATCAATAAAAACAATATTGGTTATATCATCTCCAGTGTTTGGACACAAAGCTTCACAGCGCTCACAGGCTCTCTCATGCTCCTCCTATATATGAGGTTACAAAGAGACCTCCATCAGTTTCAGCTCCCTGACATGATATCACTGTCACAGTCAGGCCACACCCTTCCTCCAGAAACTCCCACGCATATCACAAGCAAACCCAAACCCTTCAATCAGACCAGAAAAAGGTGATTCTGTTACTGAAAAACCTGCTCACCAATGTCCAATTTCACCCTCCGGCCCTTAACATAGTCACTGTGTTCAATCATCACCCTTAACCCGTGGAAAACTCTTTTTACTACACTTCACAGAACTGGAAAAACCCCTCAGGTGATCTCTGTAAAACGAGCTGGTTTCGGCTGGTGCATCCCAAAATGTAAATTTTATAAAATAAAAATGTGCAGGACCAAGGCTATAATAACCTAAAAAGATGAAACTCAGAGATAAATCCAGTGCTTATTTTAATCATATTTACTGTTGTAGTTCACATAAGGGAGACATAAAACATTAGTAATATCTGCTAATTTTATATTAAGACAATCATGCATTGTTGTGATGTTAATATATTGAGCTTGTTATTTATTACAAGTGAACACTTAAAAAACCCCTGAACAAACACACACACCACCTGCTGGTGCGAACATTAATGTGCTTACAAAAGCTTAACAATAAAGATTAGTGCTCACTCACGCTCACGTTTACGGCTGAGGAGTCAAACGTTAGTAGGTCACAGTCACACACCTGCCGCTACTGACACAGATTAACCAGGACTAAAACATACGTTCCCTAAACACCAAAACACAATAGTCTGTATAAATTCTGTTTCATGTTTTGCTAAATAAATAGTTCAGGTTTATTTTAAGTGGTGGTTTGTAGAGTTTACTAGTTATCACGCAGAAATCACTCAGAGCATCATCAGTTTGGAAAAGAAGATTTTTGGAAGTGTTCCTCCTTAGTGTTTCATGCAAATTCTGTTTTCTAACCCTTTACATTACTGTCACTTTGTATCAATCTGGTATTTATGCAAATGTTTTGTTCATGTACACCAAAGAACAAGCTGACGGCAGTCTGTTCCCAGTAATGATCTAGGGGTGGGCAATCCTGGTCCTCGAGGGCTGCCCGCAGCCCTGCATATTTTACTTGTTTCTCTGCTCCAACACACCTAATTTGAATGACTGAGTGATTAACAGGCTTCTGCAGAACTTGTAGGAAGTAATTCAATGACTGAATCAGGTGTGTTGGAGCAGGGAAAAAAGGACCAGGATTGCCCATCTTTGATCTAGATAATACTTCATATTAAACAGGTTACTGTATATTCAGCAACATGGTGAARATATTCAGTCAGAGTAACTTTCTGATAAAAAAAAGACCTTCAATAGAAGAGCATTTCCTTTACAGGCCACTCCCTTGGACTGGTACTGAAACAAAACTTTAGGGCAACTTTGTCTTCAGTTTAAATAACTATAAACTTTTATGTAACTTATCTTTTTTAAATAGAAGTGAGTGCATAGTTTCATAACCAGAATTTGCATGAACCATTGTGGTCTAGGTTTCACTTTAGCAAGCAGTTCCCACTGAGAAATATCAGCCTGATATTCCACTGCAGGTATTATACTGATTACTGATAAGGACTCAATAGAGCCTCACATCAAACATTTTAACTACAGCTTTGCATTTACAACCAGTCAAGCTGCACTTTTTGGGAAGATGCTCATCACTCTGGTTAGGAGTCTTTGGTTTATCTGGGTTATAGTGTCCTTTAATGGTCTGAAATTTTTGCATGAAATTACAGCATCTTATCTGTCATCCTGACATTTGAAATAAAAACTGGGGTAAGTTTTTGTCAGTGTTTGCAAAGTATCAAAATATATTAAATTTAAATGTCAAAACCAAGTAAAACCAAATTACTGTATTACATAATTAGTAGAAGGGACAGCAAAAAAAAAAAAAAAAAAAAAATAGCGCAGAAGGGAAGAATTAACTGGGTGTGGGCATGAACGATGAAAAGGAGGAGAGATGAAAGTGGTGAGTAGTGAGCGGTAAGTTCAAGCTATATGAAAGAACACAAAGGGTGAGAGAGTTGAGGTTGCAGAACTGTGTATATCTAGAAAATTGTAAAATAAGGTATAGGCTTAAACTAAATTTAAAGAGAAAGATAAATGATGCAAATGACTAATTTAATCATATATTAAATAATACATCTACTATAAACCATGGATTTACATATAATGTTTACTTCCATAATGAAAATGTATACATGGGTAAAAAAAAGGCTTGAAAATTGGACAGACGTACATATTTTAATCTTACCTGAAGTTGAGAAAAAGAAAAAGAGCAAATCAGAATTAAGTGTGGATTTTATAAGGCCACTGTTCCTGTTTTTAACAGATTAGAGAAATAAATCATTAAGAGGACTGAACGAACCTAAAAATGATAAAACATCAGACACCCACCACAGATCCAGTGACAGCRACACGAGAATCTGTAGAAGCTCTCAACCTCCTGAAGAGAAATGCGAACATGATGACACTCGGCCCCGTCTCCAGGACCCAAACACAAACCCTGTTCTTCATCCAACTTTTTSTCTTTGGTCTCCTCAGTCTCATCATCCATCTGTACACTTTCTTTTGGCTCAGTCTCTTTATTTTCTTCTGACACAGCAATATCATCTCCAGCTTGGCTCCTTTCATCTCCTCCCGGACTCTCCTCTGTTTTATCTTTACCAGTCAGCTGAAATGCTGCAGGTTCTGTAAAGGCAAACAAACCCAGCTCCTTCCTGTCTGATTCCACAGCCTTCTCTTCTGTTCCAGGCAGCTCTAAGTTGGCTTTTATGCTACATCCAACAAACTCAGCTTCCTCATCCATGAAGAAGCCCAAATCTTCCACCAGCTCTCCTCCCATCCTTCTGTCCCATGTTCCTCCTTGTCTCCTCCTCCTCTTCTGCCACATTTGCTCCATGAAGGCTGGCAGAACTATCACAAGAGCAACTTCCCTCTCATGCTGACTTCACCTGCTGCCAGGCTGCAGGTGCTCCACAGCCTGCAGACATCACTTACTGAAACGACTTCCTATTTCAACCTCAGGTTACCTTCCCTGTAAACAAAAGCCACAGTGTAAAGCTCTGCCTGACCCTCCCTTCTATCAGTCTCAGTCTCCTGAAAGGACAATACAACCTGCCATGAGTCTTGTCTCTAAAAGCATCCAGTCGTGACAGTTTATAACCAATGACAAACAGGAAAATAAAACAAAAAACAAAAAACAGAAAACAACATGCCAGGTAAGATATGCTAAACTATTCTGCATTTACCTAAGCCAGAACAACCTGTGATTCCCATCTGGCTTATCTCAGGAAATGTGCACAAAGCTCCCATTCTGACCAACCCATTCAAACACTGCCCGAGTCTCCATTTAACCATTCACTGTCTGTGGATTGAAAGATTCTGTTCCCCTTTGCTCCACTTGAAAGACCCCATTCTCACAAACTTTCTGAAAGACCCAATTCTTAGGAGACCCCTCAAASAAAGACACTGTTTCTTGACAGAATGTGACAATTTAGATTCAATTTCAAAAAGCTCTAAAAAACCCACTTCATTCAAGGCAAGTTAAACACTATTCTGTGTCCTTCAGTCACATCATTATCTAGTAAAAGAAGGTCAGCGTTGCTCAGAGGYTCAGTAATGTTTTTATAGTGGGAGAATGGGAATAAAACTTGTGAGGGGTTTGTTGCAGGTCCTTGCAGGACATGGTGGTCAACATTAGGGCTGCCACAAACRATTATTTTAATAATCGATTAATCACCGATTATTTATTCGATTAGTCGACTAATCGGATCATTCGTTAATTGAATATAAAACATACAGCTTATCGCGTCAGAATGCAGCTGCTATTATATAACCATGGTTAGATTTTAGCTATATGCTAACTAAAAATAATTGCTGTGGAAGGCAAGTTCTGCCTTACAGATATTGCACAGGTTTCTCTTTCATTTTCTTAAAATGATCCCACACTTTTGAGCTCCGTTGTCAGGTAGCCATGATACCAGAGCCTGTCTGTATAATGTCTTGTGACGTCCACGGCCTACCCCAGTTACCACTACTGTGCATGTGTGTCAAGGACAGAAAGGCAGACGTGGCAGTGGAAGGTGTCAAAGCAGTTTGGAGAGAAAAACAAAGTAAAGAACAAAAAAAAAGAAAACTATTAATCGATTATTAAATTAGTCATCGATTATTTTAATAATCGATTAGTCGTCGATTAATCGATTAATCGTGGCAGCCCTAGTCAACATGTGTGTTTACTTTGTGACCAAGGCCATGCGTGAGGTTATCAGTGTCATAAACATCAAGAAATAAAAGCTAGAGCCTTTCAGCTGAAGTGCAAAGAAACTTATTGCAAACGAGAGCGTAAAAAAAAAAGAGTGGTCGAATTCAGTCGATTTGGAGACACTTTTTTCCCCACTATTGTAGAGTAATGCTGACATGAAAGAATTGACCTGGAAGCAACCTATCTATATAATGGAATTTCTCTATACCCTAAAAATGTATTTATTTTTTTAGAAAATACTTCATTAGGACAAGAAATACAAAATAAGAGAGAGAAAAAAAACAACAATTAGGGATGCACGATAGATCTGCATTAATACTGGCATCGGCCGATATTGGTCATTTATTAGAATCTGAAAGAAAATCGATATTACTACACGTTTGTTACCAGGATGTGTGCGAAATCATGAGAGAATGTGCGATATAATTTGAGTCTGAGAGTGAACCATGCAGACACCAGAGCGCTCTGCTGATAACCTGTTTAATACTGCCCAGGAATCAGACCGAAACAAGGAAGTGACAGAGTTTTTAACACCAGATTCAGGGCATGACTCCGCCTCATAATTATGTCATCGATCAGGAGGGGTCCCTATGATTCTGGTCAGAGACATGCCCACAAACAATTAAAAAGCTATCCTAATGATTTTAAAAGTACACATATGTGTTATATGGCACCAGGTATGTGGCTATAAAAAATAGAATCATCCAGTTAATTATAAATCACATTTATCAGTCATTACACTTCTATCATAAAACAAAATAGGCTATGTGTAGTGTGATTATAATCAGTACACTAAATAAAACCCGATAATTGCTACATATCGGTCAGTCCGATATGTAAAACTGGGCGGATATTAACGTCCTATATTGATTCTCCACTTTTTAGCTTTAGTTTCTGTTTAGGGAGGGGAAATGGTTGGTTGAGTGGCATCTGTTTGATCATGATAGTGGTATTGATGCTGCGCAGCTAGGAATGACTGAAGTAAGGAGCCATGTCAGAGGTTTGGTCGTTTATTTACAGTAGCATAAAAAGACCCAAGTCTGTTTGTGTGTATATGTATAATATTATTTGTGTCTTTGTGTAATATCGGTAAATATCGGTTATCGGCCATAATAGCAATAATTATGTCGGATATCAATATCGGCTGAAATCTTCATATCGGTGCATCTCTACAAACAACAACACAGTGCTGTAGTTCTTGTTGTTGCCCCACATAGTAGCTAAAATAAATTTCAAATGTTCAAATTATTCTGGCATTACACAGCTAAATTTAGTTTTAGAAAGAGCAAAAAAGGTTGCAATCTATTCAATGATTGGAATACATTTGTGTTTTTAAACAGACAGGTGCAGTAAATGACTCAGCTACTACCACTCACCAAATTGTAGTTCAATATATATAAAATTCACTGAGGTACTGCCATTTTTGTTTAGGTTAAGGTCCGTGAGCTGTGACAGCTATTTGGAATCGAGTTGCCTCCAAATATTGTTCACTTATTAATAAGGGTGTTGAAACACTGAATTATCACAATATTTAATTTTATTGATAATATATTGATTCTTAAAAGCACCAGATTTAGTTTTAATTAAATGGATTGTACTTATATGGGGCTTTTCTATCCATCAGGACACTCAAAGCTCTTCACACTGTGAAGCCCTCGTGCCCTCATTTACCCATTCACACAACACTCTATTATGTCTCTAGAAAAGTAACATGTACAATAATTTATGGAGACTAATCAGTGCCAATCACATTCATGCACTGATGGGACACACGTCAGAGGCATTGGGAGTGAAGTGTCTTGTCCAAGGACACAACAACTGAGACAGCTGGATGGGGGGATCGAACCGACGACCTTCTGGTTCCAGGACGACTGCCCTAACCACTCCGCCAAAGCCGCCCCAATTTAGAATTTTTTGGAGAAAATAAAAAGGGCAAAATTTAGTCTTTCTTACATCATCTCAGTACAGTATATCGCATTGTGACCTGTGTTGTGATATGTATCATATCACCAAAATTTTGTCAATACACAGCCCTAATTAGAAATGTAGAGTTAAAAATTACTTTGAGAGTTTTATTGAACTAAGTCCAGTGGTTCATGATATATTTTGCTAACAAACAAGGTTAAATTCAAAAGGTAATACTAAGGTTTTCTGCAAACATGTGAGGCATTATTCTCAGATATACTGTATTAGCTCAATGTCTGTAAAAACTGACTGAGGTTTCACTGTTCAGGCATATTTCACAGCATGAAGTAAAATCATGACCATAATCTCATTTTAAATTGCCCTATTAAACTGAAAAATAAACAGAATGCCAAAAAATAAAAAGCTTCATGACTATTTACTGAACTAATTAATTTGTTCCTCCTCTATTTGTTTATTGGCACATGTCTCTAATCCTATCTTATTAGAAGGGGGAGGCAAATATTTACAGACTCCCCGGCTGCATAATAGTGTATGACTCTACATTTACACATAAAAATAAACCCAGCAGGAGCTGAGKCTCAGGTGATGGAGAAATCATTCATCAGTCAGCAGGATAGTTGTTAAAAATCCAAGGATACTGAATCATACAATGCCTGGCCAAAAAAGAAGTTACCACCAAAAAAAGTCACATTAATATTTCATTGGACTTTGATYAYGGCACACATTTACTGTGTCATTGTTTTAATAAGCTTCTGCAACAAGATTTATTTCCATCCAGTGTTGCATTAATTTTTCGCCAAGATCTTGCACTGATGATGGTAGAGTCTGACCGCTGCACAAATCATCCCACAGATTCTCATTGGGGTTAAGGTCTGGACTCTGTGGAGTCAGTCCATGTGCGAAAATGATGTCTCATGCTCCCTGAACCACTCTGTCACAATTCCAGCCATGAATCCTGGCCTTGTCATCTTGGAATATGCCCGTGGCATCCAGGAAGAAAAAAAATCCATTGCTGGAATAACCTGGTCATTCAGTATATTCAGGTAGTCAGCTGACCTCATTCTTTGAGCACAAACTGTTGCTGAAACTACACCTGACCAACTGCAACAACCCCACATCATAGACCTTAGTTAAATCTAGGTGGCAATGTTATTTTTTTGGCCGGGAAATGTATGCGTGAGTAAAATGGCTRCGTGTAAAAATAAAATAAAATGCTCATTATTATATGTGTAAGCGTGCAAGAATATTGTGGACCATATATAAAATGCCTTTTTTAAGGGCAGCTAATATTAAAAACTGTTATAGAGGTCAAGCATTCCTTAAATAAATGCATATCAATTGAAACCAAACATATTAGTTRAGAAAGAACATACAATTTTTACACAAAATCTGCAAAAGGTACATTMATTTTTATGTTGGCTAAATTTGGCTAGGTTTATTTAGCCACTGTGGCCGTATTGAATTATGTTGACTCCAAAGTTGATTATTTGCAGATGTGCATTCAGTGATAAAAAATCTATCCAATTGTTCATGACATATTTTATTAACAGACAGATAGATGCATTCAAACACAAATGTGCACAATTAATAATGCTATCACCTTTTCATCTTCTGTGTCTGGAAATAAAGAGCTTTTTTAAAAACAGCTGTTCTCTAACTCTCAATCTGGATTTCTTGTGCAAGCTTAAAATTTGAAAAAKAATTCAGTGCATCACACCATTTGTAATCCTCTTCTCAGATGTTTGCATGGAACCAGAGTTAAACAGTCTCAGCCTAACAAAAACAGCAACTCATGAATCATTGATCTGCCTGCTAAATTCTGCTCACGGCTAATGACTTCACCAGAGCTGAAAGGAAATAAAAACTTTCACCCGAAACCTCGCAGCTGAGGCACTGACAAATAAAGCTGACAAAGATGCACAAGCTACAGCTGCTGTCAGAGCATGTGGACACATACGGAGAAACTCATAAAACCCTTCAAGCTGAAGTAAAAGCTTAACACAGATGCATCCATCCAGAAAAAAATTAAATATCTGAACTCACACTTTGTAATGAATGAGAATGAAAACACATTTTAAAGAAAAATGCAAAAAAATTGCATAAACATGTAAATTAAGCTAAATACGTAAATATCACTATTACCAGAGAAAATGAATGCACAAAACACACATCAAGCCTATGTTTAACTCACATGTTTTAAGTGTTACCATGGGGATCCCTTTATCCAAATCAGATGCACCTTTCTTTGTTTTCTTCACCATTCTTTTCCTGCCGTGCATGGAATGTCCTATTCAAATTAGTGACAAAACCCAAAGTCTCAAAGCAAAAACATCCTCGCTAACGTGACAACGACCCCCTTTGTCCAGCAGCTTCTGTCCCTCTGCACCAGCTCATCTCCCCGCTCAGGTGCTGCATGCTGCAGCTACCGCATTACCCGAGGAGTCCTCTGCTGCTACAGAAATATGTCAGTGTGCAGCTGCAGAGATCTGCAAGCTGCACACTGGAGAGGCTGTTTAAGCTTCACAGTCACGCACACACACTCTCTCTCTCACACACACAGACACAAGCAGTCCAATAGGAAGCAAAGGGAAGCCCACAGGAAACACTTTGTGGGGGTCTGGGCATGATGCCCTGCAGAACTCTGGCCAAAGGATTAATAAGGAATATATGATGCACCAAGTTCACACATACACAGCATGTTCATGAATTATCTGCAGACTTCCAGCTCGGACAAATTCCTATATCAGAAGGATGAAACATCAACTCAAGCGCACACACACACACACACACACACACACACACACACACACACACACA
>NW_013952485.1:1693077-1694129 GCF_001266775.1 Austrofundulus limnaeus | reverse complement strand
CACACACACACACACACACACACACACACACACACACACACACACACACACACACACACAAGCAAGAGATATTCTTCCTCACTCAAGCCTTACCGTCCCAATCTCTCCAGGAGTTTTTACGACTTGCAGGACTGAAAGGAAAAGTGGAGCCCAGTCCAGAGATGTCCAGGTTCTGGATCAGATGACTAAGGCGGTTCACGAGCCGGCAGGATGCCTCCCCACCCTCCCGCAGAAACTCGTGCAGGGACATGAGAGCCGGCTGCTGGTCTCACAAACTCAAACCGTCATCCAAGAAGACCTCTTTCTGCACACTTTGATAGACCCCAAAATGCAGCTTCCAAATACAGACATGAGAAAAAAATCCTTCTTTTTTAAATGYGCAAAGTCCTTCAGGCTCTCTCACWAAAGTCCAGTGATGCCATCACTGCATTGGACACAAGCAAAACAATCCCAGAGTCCTCTGCAATGCCACATTGGGGACTCGAGGACTGAGGACTGTGCAAGGCGGCAGAACCAGAAAGAGCTGAGTCACTATCTGCACAACCTCTGAAACAAAATCGGTTCACTATGGAGGTAAGTGGCTCTGCTGATGCATACATACCTCACTGCAAGTGTAACTGTTCACACTCAGGAGCAGCAGAGGTTTCAAAGTAAGAGGACAGAGTGGGAGGGTGGAGCGGGACAGAAGCTGAGGGCAGCCGGTGGAGCACAAATCCCCTTCTGCTTCTCAGGCTAATTATACTCCTCCACTCCTTAACTAATCTGCCCTTTCTTTCACGCTTTAAAACTTAGGATTCTTTCAGGCCTTTCTTTTCTGCTGAACCAGGAAATGAGGCCAAAAAACCTGGAAACCAAAGAAAACAGTGAAATAAGAAACTTGGTCTATAAACTTTAAAGCACAAGAGTCAATTTGTTGTCATTCACTGGGGTGAAGAAGTAAACATAGAGGGTCTTCTATGATGGAAGAGGAGGTTGTTTGTCTGGGAGACTTTTAACTTAATGTGTGTGTGTGTGTGTGTGTGTGTGTGTGTGTGTGTGTGTGTGTGTGTGTG
>NW_013952485.1:1687327-1693052 GCF_001266775.1 Austrofundulus limnaeus | reverse complement strand
GTGTGTGTGTGTGTGTGTGTGTGTGTGTGTGTGTGTGTGTGTGTGTGTGTGTGATGTGCAGTTAAATCTGGCAGGCAAAAGGCAGCTTACTGTTTATGGGTCTTTAAAAAAGAGATGGGAAAAGAGCTTCAGTCTGACATACTGATGAGGCGACTGGACTTGCTCTCTCTTTATGAGACAGTTCAGATTTACTAAAGAGAGATTCTGTGGAAAGGTTATAAACAAATAGTATCTTACATGTTGTGGAAATAAGTAACTCTTGAGAAACTAAATTCAACTTTTCTGTGCTCAGAGACTCCAAGTACACAATAAAATGCATTAAACAACAAAAAAAGAGGATTTTGCATTTGTCCCCTTTAAATCAGATTGRCTCCAAAAGTTAATCAGTTGTAGAGTTTTAATAAAATGCACCAGTGGTTGACGAGACATTTTGCAAACAAACAATCAGACGGACAATATTAACTCCAAAGATTAATGCCAAAGTTTTAAACAAAACTTTCTGAGCTAACTCTTCCTCTTTTCAGGAGCAGCTGTTAATAAAAGCACACAATAATTGCCACATTGAGACTCTTACAGAAGTTGYAAAACAACTATTTGCATTAAAATAATTGGCAGGTAAAATCTGCAAAAACTCATAAAAGCTTGAGAAATTAGATTTTTTAAAAAATTTACGATCCTTAAATGTTTTTCCATTCACGACCAAAGGTGGGGCATAAATAAATAAATAAATAAATAAATAAATAAATAAACAAACAAACATCCAAAACAACCCTAACGGATTTCAAAGCCCTCATTCTAACAGCCAAATGATCAAAGATTTATGATAACAATAAAATCTTAGGAACTGAATGTTTTTTGTTTCTTACTCCCAGAGTTGAAAATTTATAGGAAATCACCAAAGTCGATGTTAATCTAAAATTCGTCCCTGGTGAAATATTCTGATGATCACCAAAGCTGTGGATCGACTGAACWTTCAAACACATAATTTCAGTAAATGTCACTCAGTTTTTGGAACAATAGCGTGTAAACACATTTTAGAAGCAGAACAGAGCAGAAATAAATTCAAATAAGTGTTTCACTGCTAAATTTGAAATGTAAAATAGATTGTTTGTAGAATCGATGAAACTGAATGCTTTGTCACTGATGTGTTTGTGCCTTCCTGAGCATGACAATCTGCAGACTAAGAGCAGGTTGCTGCATCCACCTGTCTTTACACCTGCTCTGTCTTTAGGGATGAGCACACAACTCAGCTGACCTCTGGGCAAAAATAGGAACCAGAATCTCACCCTACATTCACAAAAAATAAAAAAAAATAAAATAAAAGACATGACATTTGTGTCTGACTGATGAATTTCCTTCTTGAGCATTTTTGTTCAAACAAGCAATAGAAGTGACTCTAAATACACGAGTGTGATCAAACTGGCACCATTTCAGCCCTGAGACAGCTGGGCTGCACTTTAAGCTAAAACACATTTAGCTCCCTTCTGGATCACAATGCAGGCGCAAATGAAACTTTTATGTAAATGAGGTGTAAATATGTAGTAGCCATGACATGTAAAATGAAAACACAACAAAACTGCAAACCTGTGATGCATTTTGGTGTAAATGAACACATTCCTGCAGAAAAGGCTGAGAGGTCTGTGACTCAGTGAACTGCATGCATTCCTTTAAATCAACTGGAAGTAGGTCAAATGCCCAGACAGGGAATCAGAAGAAAGTGGTCTACAGCTGCAGGAGAAGGGATATTCACAAGTCACCAGGCATGGCCATTTTTCAATAATTCATTCTAAATAGTAAAAAAAAGAAAGCACAACATGCAATATCTCAGTCTCAGGTAATAGAGATTGATAGATTAAATAGGAAGTTAATGTATTAAAATCCAATTACTACACATAGTTATATTTGATAGATGAATTGACTAATTCACTACATGCTCAACAATCACTCATTGTGTGATTCTTGCTGTTTTGTTTCAGCAGCAAGCAAATCACAAAAAATTAAAAGTTCAAATACTTTACAATATTCATACAACCTAATTTTGTGATAGAGAAAACTGAAAATCAACTGTTATGGTTCACCTGTTACATAGTGTTTAATCTGGCACAATGCACAGAAATCAGTGTCATTAAATGATTGTTACTGCAACATTTAACAAAAATCAATTGCTTTTAGGTCAGAAATGAATTATTCTCTCAATTTTAAAACTATTTTTACACAATAGATGAATATAACACATAATTCAAACGTCCTCTCAATTCTGAATCATTATTTTATTTGTACAATCCAGGGCTGCTCCGAAGGTTTATATAGGGTTAATGTGGTTATTATTACTTATTTAAGTWATTAGTGTTTTCTTACTGACTTTGATAATTTCCTACTTAATTTTTGTCAAGGATTTTCACTTTCAAGTAGTCTGAAGTAAAAATGACTGAAAACTAAAGCCAGCGTAGGGACCAACCAATTCACTTGAACTACATCCATAGAAATAATGCTGCACAGGTGACACCTCAAAACAACGTATTTATATTTATTTTTTATATATTTGGAGTGACCTGCAGCAAGCCAGCAGCTGTGAGGACGGATATATACGGATCAGGAAAGCCAGCTCTGTCCTGAGATGTCCCCTCGACCCAGTGCAGGTGGTGGGAAACGCAGGCTAAGTTTTCATCGGCCATGGACACCCCGCCCCCCTCCGATAACGTGACGGGACAGGAAAGCTCCTTCAGAGTCAGACTGCTTCATCAGAGTGTTTTCACAGCTCAGCTGTCAGACCAACAACACCCACCGGACAATGAAACAGTCTTATACCTCACATAGTTTAATAATACAAATAGTTTCAATGGACAATGGCTTTCCTATTTTTGTACTTTTAAACATTTCTTTTATTGTGTGTTATTTCTTGTTGTAAATGCTAATACAGAATTCTTTTGTGCATAATGGTCTAAACCTGTGCTGTAAATTTCCCTGCAGTAGGACAAAATCATTGTATTTTTTATTATATTATTTTATCCACAGATGCAGTTTATGTTCCCTGGATGCTCTTGGTTTAAAAAAAATCTTATAACTGAAAATAGATTAGATTAGAATCCAGTCGGCCACACAATGAGAGGTAATATGATTGCCTTATTTGTTTCAGTTTACCGATTTTACATTTTAGCTGACACAACCAGACAGAAACAGAACCAGACAGGGTCACTGAGGAAACAAACACAACTGTTTCTGCTTTCTGTAGTTTTACAATATAAAATACAAATAAAATGCTGCTGTGTCTCTTTGGCCCTTGGGTGACGTAGTTTTCTCTGAATCTTTCTTTTTGACACTCTCCCTTCCTCACCGCTGTCTTCTGCGATCAGCCTCCTCTCTAAGCTGATTAATGCTCTCATCCTCCTGTCACAGCACATTCACATCACATCTTTTTACAAACAGTTTGCAGTAACTGGATTCAAGCAAATTTTTATGTTGCTCATGCTGTATTGACCAAAATAAATATGATAATGTGATTTAGATTCTGTCTATAATGCATTGTAGGAAAGTAATGTAATGTAAACATTTGGATTTCAGAAGTTTTATTCTTGTAGCCTAGAAATAACCATGTTCTCATCCTTTGTCAAGCCCACCCACTCACTGCACTTTCATCCTCTTTCATGCTGCAGGGAAGGGATGCATTAGAAAAAAATGATGATAGGAGCATAACAGAAACTGTGGTCCCCAGATTTGACCTGCTTCCCCCCCACAAGAATAAGTGATCAATATGGTTTTCAATATGTGGTTTTAAAGTCAACAAAAAACATAAAATTGTCTAACTCTGTGTGTTTATGGTTGTGACAGATTCCTACAAATAGATCAAAGAGACAGATATCAAAAAATAATTTTAAATTCATATTAGTAAAAAAATAWTGAGTTTATTTAGCTTTTTTGTCTTGAAAAGTGATTTGTTTTCCACCAAAGATACAAAATAGATCAACAGGGACTGTTTAGTAAAGTCATACTTCCACAGAAAAGAGCAATGATGTATCCCCAAAGGAACACATTTTTTTTTTAGCTACAACATAAAGCTGATGAGGATAAACTGTAAAACTCTGGAGCAAACACAGCTGCACAGACCAGACAGCAAAAACAACAAAAAGGTGAATTTCTGAACTGACGAATGAAATCATGCTTGCAAGGGTTACTGAGGTCATGTGAATCACAGCCACGTCATCGTCTCCCATTTCTGCCCCCCAACACTTTCCTCAACACTCCCTACAGCATCTATCCCTGCATATTTTATGGTTGGCGCCCAAATTTTACATAAATGTAACAATACATCTATTTTATTGTGAACTCCTTTGATAGTTCAAATAACTGGAGTCAGAATCCTATATTTTATGATCCTGGTCAAAGGGAGAAGCTTCATGTACATTGCCGTTTTTTATCTGCCTGCACACAAATGTCTAACCAGTATTAATCATTTAGTTACATCTAGAATATTCAGTGATAAAGAATACAACAATCCAGGCTCTGTTGGATTCGACTGTCACTCACCTATGGTTCTGGTGACGCTCCTCAGTCTTTCCAGTAGCTCCCCAAGAGCCATCTCCTCTGTCTTCATCCACAAGATCATCCTCCAGAGGGGCAGTGGAAGACCAGCTGCCCAACCGAAATACACTTTTCTAGGAAGAAGAGACAGCTTGGCTGCTTTATGCCAAACAGTGCGTTGAGGAGTGGATGACGGTGAAGAGGACGGGACAGAGGGGGACTTTCCAGATGACAAGTCCGGCCGTGCAGAATGGAAGAGAGGAGGGAGAGATGCAGGAGGGTAAAGTCACCTGGATTGTGACAACCTGCTGTCTAATGTGGCTCGAGAATCCTGAGGAAGACACAGTGACAGCAAGCACCGCTCAACAGTGCTAGGAGGTTTGTGCGAAATGAAAACTGCAGAGGATGATGGGTGGGATGCTGAAGAAACGGATGATGGRGTGGTGCTGAAGCTGCATCGTTCGGTCCTCAGAGCAACGTCGAGTCGTCCTCGGAGGAACGCAGAGCCACAAGACAGCAGCGACGGAGGAGGACTTGGAAGCTTCATTCACACATGCATGTTTCAGCCTCAGCACACATGATGGTGCAAACCTGTGCAGACACAGCAGACAGATGGGGGTGGGGGGGGGGTGTTGAAGAGTGCTGCAGTTTCACACAATCAGTTGATGCAACAGTGACATCCAGTGTGAGTGAAAGGTTTAGCAGTTACATCATGAGCCGCATTCATTTACTCAGGTAATATAAATGGTCACGCATCACTGATTATGCTGTATTGCCACCATGTGATGACAAATGGTTATGACAAGTTGGACACTAATCAATTGCTTAAATAACTAAACTGAAAATCCTCGGAATTAGCAGTTTCATTAAAAAAACAAGAGCTTTATTTTTGTAGTCAAAACAGGATGTCTGTACAGTGAACAGTGAGCACCGTGCCATGACTACAATTACATAATGCAAACCCTGCTGGGGTCTCACAAAATCACAGATGAGATAAGCATGTTTTATCTAGGTTGCATGATCTCATAATCTTTATACAAGAGTTTGTTTTACAGGACAATGAACTTTGTCATTTTCACCAGTGCATGTTTTACAATTCTGGCTTAATTTCCAGTTAACGGCTAAATCAGTTAAGGACACTGCTGTGTTTAAACACAGCACTGTTTAGAAGCAAAAATTTCTCATCATGTGATGTATATATATATAT
>NW_013952485.1:1679676-1681383 GCF_001266775.1 Austrofundulus limnaeus | reverse complement strand
TGAATGACCACTTCCAGAATTTGATTTGGGCAACAATGCACAGAAAGTTCCATAACTGGCACCTTGGAAGAACTGAAAATATAAATTAATACCACTATACAAAACATAATTCTGAAAAAGTCTAGGCATCAGACAATGAAAGAACTGTACAGTGATGAGTCCAACCAGGAAGTTTTTTATGAATTTTGTAGGCCCTGTTGTCGAGCCTAACTATGGGTTCTAAGATTTCATTTGTTGTAAAAGACCAAACAGGTAAACAGTACGACATGGTTGAGAGTATAATGGCATGAAGATAGATATTTGAAACAGAAGATGTCAGATTGGATCTAATTTTTGAATAAACGTATAATTTCTGTTTCAATTTAGTGGTTAAGACTTGTACATGATCACGATAAGTCAAATGAGAATTCAAAGTAATTTTGTACACTTTGAACGTGTACAAACGAAGCCTGTCTGGCACCAACAACCATGCCACGTTGACGGGCAGGTCTGAGTATTTCAGAAACTGCTGATCTACGGAGATTTTCACCCACAACCATCTCTAGGGTTTACAGAGAATGGTCTGAAAAAGAGAACATGAGCGGCAGTTCTGTGGGCACAAATGCCTTGTTAATGCCAGAAGTCAGAGGAGAATGGCCAGACTGGTTTGAGCTGATGGAACGGCAACAGTAACTCAAATAACCACGTGTTACAATTGAGGTGTGCAGAAGAGCTTCTCTGAATACACAACACATCAAACTATGAGGAGGATGGCCTACAGCAGCAGAAGACTACACCGGGTGCCACTCCTGTCAGCTAAGAACAGGAAACTGAGGCTACAATTCACACAGGTTCACCAAAATTGGACAATAGAAGATTGGAAAAACATTGCCTGATCTGATGAGTCTGGATTTCTGCTGCGACATTCGGATGGTAGGGTCAGAATGTGGCGTCAACAGCATGAAAGCATGGATCCATCCTGCCTTGTATCAATGGTTTAGGGTGGTGGTGGTGGTGCAATGRTGTGAGGGATATTTTTCTGGCACACTTTGGGCCCATTAGTACCAATTGAGCATCGTGTCAACACCACAGCCTCCCTGAGTATTGTTGCTAACCATGTCCATCCCTTTATGACCACAGTGTACCATCTTCTGATGGCTACTTCCAGCAGGATAACGCTCCATGTCATAAAGCGTCGATCATAGACTGGTTTCTTGAACACAACAATGAGTTCAGTGTACTCAAATGGCCTCCACAGTCACCAGATCTCAATCCAATAGAGCATCTTTGGGATGTGGTGGAACGGGAGATTCGCATCATGGATGTGCAGCTGAAAAATCTACCGCAACTGTGTGATGCTATCATGTCAACGGACCAGACTCACTGTCAAAGGACCAGACTCTCTGTGGGATGTTTCCAGTACCTTGTTGAGTCTATGCCATGAAGGATTAAGGCAGTTCATAAGGCAAAAGGGGGTCCAACCTGGTACTAACAAGGTGTACCTAATAACGTGGCCTGTGTGTGTGTGTCCTTGTTTTTCCTATATCGTGGGGCCCAGTTTTAAAGAAAATGCAGCCTCGTGGGGTCCGGGTTTGGGCCCCACAACTTCAGAGGCTGATTTTGGGTATGAGGGTTGGGTTTAGGACCAAGGTGTGAATTGAGTTTAGGTTAGTTTTAGGGTCAGGTAGGTAGGTACCTGTGAGGTTAGCCTTAAGGTTTGTGGTCAGG
>NW_013952485.1:1660514-1679223 GCF_001266775.1 Austrofundulus limnaeus | reverse complement strand
AGTATTGGGCAGGTGTGTGTGTGTGTGTTTGGGGAGTATTGGGCAGGTGTGTGTGTGTAAAGCTGTGTAAAGTGGGTGTGATTGAGCAACATGAACACTGTGTGTGTGTGTGTGTGTGTTTGGGCAGTATTGTTAATTTTCCTGATTTATCCTTTAAATCATTGATTGGATAAACAAAATCAGTAAAATATATCATATTCATATTATGCGAAAGGAGGGTTTACTAAATACTGAGTTTTTTTATGATGCCCAAATTTATGCACCTGCCTAATTTTGTTTAGTCAATTATTGCACACTTTCTGTAAATCATATTAACTTCATTTCACTTCTAAAATATCACTGTTTGTCCCCTATATGATATATTTTACAGATTTTTTTTAAATCCAAACAATCAATGATTTATAAAGGTAAATCAGGAAAATGGACTCTACTTATATAGTGTCTTTCTATCCAACCAGGATACTCAAAGCATTTTATACAATCTCTCTACAAAGCTAATCTGGAAAAATCATCCTATGAAGACTAGTCAGTGCTTTTAAATCACGTTCATACAGTGATGGGCCACACATCAGTGTTTTGCCCAGGGACACTTTGACATGTGACTGATCAGTGGGGAATCGAATCCCCATTGAAGGACAACTTCCCTGACTGACCATTTTCAGAGAAATGTTCTTCTTCATGTAGACATTAAAGAAGAAAAAAACATACCTTTTCYTTTTTTCCCTTGAACTTTTTTCCTGTTAACGTCTACAAATGCTGGTCCGTCTAATTTGGCAGTCGAGTCCCCCTAGTGGTCCGGAGTGAGTTGTTCTCCTAAATTAGGTCAAAACATCTTGATAGCTTGTTTGAGTGGATCCATTTTCAAAGCAGAAGTTGGTCCCCTTGGGCAAATAAGTATTATCACTTTTGCATTGTATGGTTAAAAAAAGTCTCGTCTAAAAGTGAAAAAGTCTTCAGTGTTTATATGAACAGTTATAATTTTTTTTAGAACTAGAGACTGGCTTTGGTCTTGGTCCTACTCAAACTAAAGAAATTCTATCATATATTTCCACATTGTAAAGATSAGAGTGATTTCTATTGCAGGCTGCAGGTAAGATGTTGATTACTGATAACTCCACAGAAAGTCACTTAAAAATCATCTTTTTATTTTTTTACTTTAACATCTGATGCAAAAACCAAAAAAGAAAATTAAACAATTAAAGAAAATCTCCAAAAATATCTGAGACTTCAGCAGAGAATAAATATATTTTCCCCCTTTCTTTCTTTATTACAAGCAGGATAACAATACAATGCTTTGTCCTCATTTGCTACAGACAGGCTGGCAAAAAGTCAACATGGGAACTTTTGAAAATCTTTATTCAAAAACAAAAGAAAAAACAAACAAAAAAAGAGGGTAAATTGGTCAAAAAACAGTCCAGTAATACAAAGTGTCATACTAAAGGTATGATATGAAGTGTGCTGCTCAAAGCACAGCAGCTGACATTTCAGACCTTTGCCAAGCTCAGGAGGAACAGGATGAGCACCTGTTGTTGTGCTGATGGACTCAGAAAAAGCAGTTTGACATTCTGATCTGCAATTGAAGGCTGGTGTGATATAAACCCACTGAGACAGAGGCTGGCACCTGCAGACAGTTCATTCCCAGTCTAGTCTTTTGGTCACTTCTGTTTTTTTCTCTTCTCTCTCATCCACGACACAATCTTCTTAGAAAAATAACTTGTGAGAAAGAGTGAACTATAAACTCCAGTCGACAGACAATAGACCTTGTTTTTAGGGTCAGACTGATCTGTTGGAAAACAAAGTGCAGTGTGTATGACTAAACCATATAATTTATATTTTACTCTCATTTTGGTTACAAACTTCAGGACACATTCTAACAGAGTTAAAATATAATCTTATCTCTGATATACAAAACTAGTCAAAGAAATATTCACAATGGACAACATAAGAATGACAAATAAGAAAGGTGACCCCAAAATTCAAGGACTCATATACTATAAARGTGTGTTTAAAGCATTGAACTGTGTAAATTAATTAGACTTTACAACAATAAATGGTAGTAGGGCTGGTATAAAACATATAGAATGTGCCTGGATGCGGTATAGCAACAGCACAGTGAGGTGGGAAGCCATCATGTTGACACTAACGCCCCAAGTGTGAACGTTGAGCTCCTCAACATATAAAGAATTTTAACCGAAAAACTGAGAGGCAACTCCCAAAAAACAAATAAATCATCTGTGCCCTAGTAGAAAAATACCGAACACCTGTTATCAAATCTATACAAGTTGGCAGATGGTGATGTGTATGAAAATAAACYGTATAAACATATCAAAAAATGCTTCAATAATGTCACATTCAAGACTTCCAGAGTCAGTAGCTTTCTATGTAACTGGACAGATATGCTTTGGAATAAATGAGGAATTCAGAAAATGCTGTTAGAGATGCAGAAAAGAGGTTCATCCATTATGAGCTACAATCTTAAGCTGGAGGACATGATGGACAAATCAGTTCAACATTCTCCATGATTTGATTGTGACATCGCCGATTCAAGTCTCCCTTCCTACATGAGCCGTATCTACAACGAGAACACCTCTTTCTTCTACAATACGTAGCAAAAAGACTGCAACATCCAGACRTAAAACGTTGACATCAATCATTTTAGAACCGTACAGAAGAACTTATGAGTGACGCAACACAGAGACAAACCTTACTACATAATATTAGCAGTTGCGTGACACAACATGGCAGCAAATACACAAGCACAYTGCAACAGTGAGGGTTAGCAAGCCATTTAGGACATCCATTAGTTATTATCTCATCACTTCCAGGCTTTTACTCTGAGCCGCCACATGATGGCAGCAGAGGGCATACTTTAGGGGAAGGAAAAAGTTCCTCGACATGTTTTTCCCAATGAATTATGTCTGAGACAAAAGATGAGGAGGGAGAATAGGTTAGCATGCAGAGACAGTCCAACATGCTACACTGACGGACAGAAAAACAACAAAGGTTGACACAAYTGCAAGGGTAGAAAACAAAAATTGGTCCACTAWCAGACTTGTTGCCCGGAGAACCTCATCCAACGCTCAGTTGAAATGAACTGAAAATGTAAATGTATGAATTAAGGCAGTGTGGCTAAAATACTGCACTTCCCCTTTAGAGTCTCTCCATGTCCCCTCCTTCAGCTGATGAGTGTTTGTAAGGCTTYATAAGACACCAAATCCTTTTTTTCTTCTTTATGTTTTTTTTTTAGCTTCTTAGCCTTCAGTTTTGTACCTATAAGGCAAAAGTGTGTCACATACAAACGTACAATAACAGGCAAAAACATGCGTACTCTTGCACACATGCACACACACACATACCTAAAGGGCTGAGCTTGACGGCTACCCCCCCCCCCTTCCCCATTACTTGGCCAGACCACAAAGTGTACATAAAAGTTTTTGACAAACATTTGCACAAGAAGCAAAAGCGACATGAAAGTGGGGAAGGAGACAAAAACGTGAGGCTGAAATGAGGTTCAAAAGGTTCAAAACTGTTCCAAAAAGCAATAACACCAAAGCACAAAGTATCAAAATGTTCTGAGGAAAATTATAGTGGGAACTTTAAAATGATTAAGACAGAGGCGGTGCAGAAAGCATTAAATTATAAAGATGAGGAGTCAGGGCAACTCTGTCTATGAAGGTTGTCCATTCAGGTGGAACCCAGAAAAACATGAACTGAACATGAAGTGTCAGTGCTTCTGATGTGTGTGAGCGTGTTTGTTTTCTAGAAAACAAATGCAGGTTTTTGTCAAACTTGCTTTTATAGATGGATTTTTTTTATTCCCATACTCTCACACAGAGGTCTCCGGTCCCGGAGCGTAGTAGGCAAATCCTGCCCCTGAGAAACGAAGCATGTAGGGGCTGAGCGTGTCAGCTCCACCCCCTTCTGCAAAGTGGGCAAGGAGTTTCTGCGGAAGAGGATTAGACCTGCGGAGGGACAGTGTTTCTGCAGCGCCAAGGCAGAGGTGGGAGGAATCTGCGCTCCTGCCTTTGTAAGACCGACGACAGAAAGACAGTGGAGACAACTCAGCCATGCCGCCTGGCAACAGCTTCTCACAAACCTTCAGAAAGAAACAAAAGACCCGAGTCAGCATTTAAAAACTGAAGAGGGAAATGAACATCTGAACAGAAACATGCAAACAAATAAATTCTGAAAGGGAACAAATGTGAAAATATGAGATATCAACAGACAAAAAATAGGGCTTTTCTCAAAATATTTTATCTAGTTTTTGGATAAGAATAAATTCAATAATATATGACAAAATTAAAGAACAAACAGTAACAAAGAACTATATCTATATATGATAAATAACTTCCACATAAACAAAAAAACCTCTGAACATTTCCATGAAAAATAAACTTTTGTGTCAGGTTTTGACCACTCAGTCAAAAGACTAAAATTTGTAGCTGCAATCCCATTTTCCAACACCAGATGTCGTTGTTTTACTTATACCCTTCATAYGAACTCCACAAGGCTAACCAGCTCATGTGCACGAGCATTTCACTGGATAATCTACAGTGGCCTTGTCCAGTTAAATAATACCTCAATTAGTCATTAAATACTTTCAGTTTGTATAAATGGCATGGATAGTTCACAATGCATAACTAAACCCTTTAACTCAGAAACACTTAATTTACATTTTTATATGACTTGAGCTTCAGCCCAGAATTTAAAAAGGCTCTACTCCATTTAAGCAAATATCATAAAAGAAACAGAGTTTAAATAACTGGGTTTTATTTAAAACCAGCTGAAAATTCTCATTTGTTTGCTATTCAAATCACATCCATTTCTATCCCCTTAAGCACCAAGAAATTGGTGCTTAAGTTAGAACCACCAGTTAGAAAAAAAAAAAAAAAACAGGACACACAAAAACATGATGACAGGGAATGGCAGGAACAAAATGCTACAAATGCAACTTGGCAGTGGTGGGCACCGCTAATTAAGAAATTAGCTCCACAATTTCTGAAACACTAATGAATATACTTTGTTCCGTAAAGTCAAAAGCGCACATGCAGTAGAAAAATTAGCTTCCCCTAATGTCATTCCACAGTTCATTTTGACACCAGTTGCTGACAATGAGTCATGCATTATATACGCACTACACTGCCATCTAGTGATGTATGAACTCTTTTACATCTTWCGTCTTCAACCGTCAATTGTTGATGATATGATTTCCTGTAATAGACATTTCGCTCATGGTGTCAAAATTAAACAATTTATGAGGATTGCTTAGTAGTGCTTCTTTAAAATGTGTTGGAGATTGCTAGTTCGGCTGCTGCTTCTTTGTGTTTTTCTTTTATTTATTGTAGATTTTTCATTAAAGATGCACATCAATAAAATAATTTTAAAACTGTTTATTGGAAAACTGAAGTGATGCATTCTGGGTACATCTGTGACGGGAAAGGAAAAATACATGTAAATGTGTCCAGCGTKAGATTCTGCTGCTCAGATTGTCCTCTGTGGGATCAGAAATGATTTTTAGATGCAGGAAACTTATACTGTACATTAAATGGAAATGAATGAGTGAGAAAATTGTCGRGTGTAAAAATTTGTTTGCCACTCAAAGGTGTGTGTGGGTGTTGGTGTGTGCGCGTGTGCTGCAGCGGCGCATGCGCTGATGGATATTTCCATCTTTACACGTCTTTAATAAATGACTGTAAACACAGAGAAACTTATGACTTTGGTGGACAACAACACAAAAACTCCACRGTCCACAGTAGACNGGAKGCTCCCCRAYCATTCCCAGGCMGATCCACCCTCCTGTCTGAGGCCAAATGATCCTCAGTCCCGGGGCCCAGCCCCACCATCGCTCGAGTCCAAACAACAAAAATGAAACAAAAAAAATCTAACAGTGTGTTCGATTTTTTTTGTTTTTGTTTCACTTTTATTGTTCAAAACTGAACGATGGCAAAACTGAACCCTGGGACCGAAAACCACCCAACCCCAGACAAGAAAACAGACCAGCCCAAAAATGATCAAAAAACTCTCAGTCCACTGCTAACAGCAAAGTGTCTATACCGTTGCCACACAGTTGGAACCACACACAGAGCGCACTGCCTGGGGAGCGCACACACAGCTGAAGAGAATAAAACTTATGAAAGAAACACCCCAATTCTCACCGAGAAAAAACCCAGCACACCAATTCAGATCAGCTGCGACGACTCCCCCGCCCCACAAGACGCAATTTTTGCTGTGTAAAGTTGTGCGCATGGATCAGCTGTCAGCTGTTCCCAGTCCCATGCCGTGGCAGGAACTCGCAGCGCAGACGCTCCTCCTTACATCCAGAAAACAGAACAGAGTCATATTTCTGTGGATTCAGGTCAGATTCGTGACTTTGTGGGGTAAAACTGTCGACTGAAAAACTTTGCGTAGCTGCCGCACAKTCTCACGGCAGGTGAAACCAACCACAGCAGGCGCGCCACTGGAGAAGGGCGGATGCGTCATACCACGCAAAGCATTGTGGGAGGTGTGTCTTCATTTTTAGTTTAGTTTCAATTGTTTTTTTTTTTCATTTCATTTAAAACCCAAAATTTTATACACATTAAAAACAAAAGATATACACAACATATATACTGTACACACACACAAACAAAATATATATAAGTATACAATTTATGAACCGTCATGCAGAACAGTTAATCACAGGATAAAGCCCTGTGTTATTTCTCCGTAAGCCAGATAGGGTGGTGTTCCAATACCGTATTTCCTCATGGTGTTTGTCACCGACACCAAGCCCTCTCTGCTGTTCAAGAAAATAACAAAATCCTTAGGGAATTGTCTTTACTATGAAACCAGTTGATGTTCTACTGCTGATTAAATAAAAAGCCAAACCTTCAGCTGTTCAAGGTGATGAACACTCGCAGATAATTAGTTATTAGCGGTACAGCATTTTAATTTTAGAAAGCGCAAATCTGTTTATGAATTATAAAAAATTAGTAAGACCGCTAAAGCGCAAATGAAATATTTAGGTCCGCAATTAGCGGATGTGTGCTTTAGCGGACTGGTGCCCACCACTACAACTTGGCTCACAAATAAAGACACTGTGGCATCATCAGTAGCTGGTTAGTGGCATTTTAGGTAAGGTGAGGAGACAAGTGGTTTACGCTGGGCCATGCCACCATGCACACATACATGAGGGCTTAAAAGAGAGTCACCTCCTCTTCCTGCTCCTCTCCTGTCTCTCTGGGCCAATCAGAAACTCATTCTGCTGGAGGACTGCGAAAGCATGAAGATGGTGGATGGCTCTACTGTAAGGCACGGGCGGGTGGACTGCAGTTACCATGAAAGAGTGTGGGAGAGTGGAAATGAAAAAAGGGGGAAAGAAAGAGAAAATGGCAATAAAAAAAAGGAAATGAAAGAAGTGAGAAAAGAGGCCCATACAGAAAAAAGAAAGAACAGGTAATGGTGCCAGTTTTAATCGTGGTGATCCATTAGGATGAAGAGAGAAGTGAGGAAAAGAGGAGAAAAAGCACAGCAGGAAGAAATCCATCAGATCTTTTAGTTTTAAGCTACAGGGAACAGGAAGTCAGTTTAAGCTGATGCTCAAAGCTATCAAGAGACTTAATGATCTCCCTGGATGATTAATAGAAAGAAACATATTTACAGCTTACTACTACTATGTCAAAAGATCACAGAGAATCTGAGCTGAGATTAAAGACACTATTTTATCTTTGCATGCTTCATTTCACTACTGATTTCTTATAGAGAAGTGAATATATGAATAAGTGAACGGTTAAATGGATTTAGTGAGACTATTGTTGATTCCTAGAGGGACATATTTACAGAGATTTTACCTGTGCGCGCTCAGTTGCTGTGGGACAAATAGCCCTGCAGAGAACCTTCTTGATGACATCTGGCAGCAAGCTGACGGTAATGAGGAGGATGATGCTGAGCCATGCCGGACCACTGGACAGCATCTGCATGAACACGTAGTACATCCTCTGGTAGTTCAGGAAGGGCCTGATGAGCAACAGGAAACACAGAAATGAATTCTCAAACAGGACCAGTTTAAAAAACATCAACTTCACATTTGCTAGTCGAATCAAATTGTATCTTTACCAAATGATGCCGCCCCAGAGAAGAGAGAAAATAACATAGAAAAGTAGGGATCCCCAGATGACAAAGTGATTGATCCAAGTCCAGTGATGTGTGTCCAAGGCAAGCTGAAACAAAGAAAATATTATAAATACTAAACCAGCCAATAAAGACGATTCTGATCAGTAAAACTAGACCCTGTGATTGATTAGTCAGACAAAGACTTGGACCAAATTTTACAAAAAAAAATCTATCTGCTTCCATCAGAGCCTAAAGTCAGTATCTCTCTGTAGGCGACTAAGCTAATTGGTGGACAGCATTCGTCAGGAATTATCCAGTGTCTCAAAACGTTTGGGGTGGTTCTCAATTTCCTCATGTGAATCAAAGAGGAGAAGAGTCCTGTTTAGGTTTGGAACAAGTTTTAAGCATTTGTGATACAAATTCATCCTCAAAATAATCAGAACTGTGCCACGAGTGTCTCCAGCCTGTCTCAAGAGGCCTAAGGCTGGGTTTTAACACCAGAACAGGAGTTCTGAAAGAAAGCGTCAGAGGCTAATGTCTAGGTATGTAAACCACACTGATGATGTGGCCTTTACCATGAATAAATAAATAAAATAAATCAGAAGTCAGTCTATCTTCAATTTTAAAGTGTACTCTCTAGATGATTACCGTATTTATTCATGTATAATACGACCCCCGCTTTTTGAGCTTAAAAAGCATAAAAAATTTAATCATCAAACTACTTCCAATTTCTTACAGACTTCAAGATTTTTCAGCCTTGCAGTCTTTATCCATTTCAGTAAAATGATCATTGGACTGTTCATTTTATTTTAACAACATATGTACTAAAATGTATTTTGACAACAAATATACAGTATATCAACTGTAGCAGCATCATATGAATTCTGGCATTTTACACATAGTCCACCTGGATGCGCCAACACAAAAGTCAGAGACTTCACATGAGATTTGGGCCATCTTCTGGGGGAAAAGCAGATTACTTCCTACTCGCCAGCGCCCCCTCTGGTGGGGAAACTTTTTTCAGGGATACAAACTCTTTCAGAACACCGGTAGACGGCAGCCATTACAGACGAACATGTTTGTTGTTGTTCCAGGAGCGGCTCGGTCACATGTTAATGTCATTAGTTCATTATCATTACTGAGGTGCAGGACTGCTTTGTCCCCCCTTTTTTTCGCATCATGTCACCTGCCTGGACCTGTTATTATCTCRCTCTGTAGCACGGTGGAGTGTCAGAGGTAAGCTTGCTTCAACAGCTTTTTACGTAGTGGTCTCATTTCCGGACTCAGGCATTTTGTGAATGAAGCTGATATTTTAGTTAAAATACATAAGTAAAAATATTTATCCGAGTGTAGGATTACCCCCCCAACTTTAGGGATGATTTTATGGATAAAATTTTACGTATTATACTTGAAATAAATACGGTAAGTAATAATCACGAAGGGCAGTGGCACAAAGCATGCTGAGACGGGTATGATGTGGGTTGTAGGTGAGCGACAAAATAAAGTGTACAACCTAGAACATAAGTTTTGCAAACTGTGCACACAAAAATGGGCCCTGGCTGCTCAAAATGTGGACACACAAATGGTCACAAACACTAAGGATTCAGTGGGACAGCAATGGAAAAGCTGTGTATTTTCTCTTTTTTTTTGTTATTTGATTTGTATATTTTTTGTTGTAGGTGAATTTGCTTTATTCTCAAATGAAACGAATAAATGAATAAAAAACAAACAAACAAAAAATAAACAACTATTTTGTGTTGACAGCTAGTCTCTGATAGTCAGAGCTCAGTAGACACAAGCTTTAAGAATGTTAAAAGGAAATAAACAATAACTAACTTTTCAAAGAACCATGTTGTATTTACTAGAAACTACAACTCATCTTTCAGAGCTCTATAGACAATTGATTAGACAGACCTGTTACTTTTTAATAACTTTTAAATTTAAACATTTTAAACATTTGGACCTGCATTCATGGGAAAACTATAATTAAGCGTAACTGTTAGGATTTGTTCTGATTATGAATGAGCTCATGTGTAAACCACAGGCAATTACCGATTTATTTTTAAATCTAGTAAACAGAAAAGTGCATTAATATCAAACTGTTGTATTTATGGGCCAAAACCAAACAAACCAGTTTATAAATCAGCCACTGAAAATGCAAATCAGTGAACCTCTATACCAACTACTTGATTACACAGACTGCTAAAAACTAAGATATGCAAATACAATGATTTTAATTATACGAATAAATTAGGCTATGCAATAATAAAGCTTTTTAATCTACTTTCATCCACAAGGTCAAGCGCTAACACACATACCTTGAGTGTAACAGTGAACACCAATACAGTAAAGATGAGAGTGCCAAACGTCCAGTTTCCAAACATCTGCAAAGGAAGAGAGGAAGATGGTCAGTGGTCATTGTTAGGTTTTCATCCAGTGGTTTTAAAATGCATCTGTGAGCAGAAAAAAAGGATATAAACACCCTTATATAATAGAACATGTAGATAGAACATGTAGTAGGAAGTGATCTGTGAGAATTGGAGCATCCTGTCAGCTTTGATTTAAGGTTTGTAGCCAATAAGCAACAAATGTTCCAAAACAGCATTCACATTTTCTACTCACTAAAATCCTAGAAAGGATGAAGCGGACATCAGGAGTTAACAGATGGGATGGGAGTATGAAAGAGGGAGGGGGTGGAGAAATAGGGAAAATCGCTAACAAACTACAGAAACTAGACTACTTTTGTAACAGCTAAAGCTGACAGTTGATAGTAAAAGTATACCTATATTGGTAATAATTTCATCATCAGAGTCATTTTGACTTTTTAAGCCATTTTTTAAATGTTGGATTTGAAGAAGCAGTGAAAACAAAACAGACACACAAATACATACAAAAAAATGCACAAACACAGCAGACAGAGAACACAAACAGATGCTAAATCATTTCAACATTTGTTTTGCTTTATTTACTACCACATCACAACACAAGGATAATGTRGAGAAGCATCTAAAATTTCTACTAGGCTAAGGATTCAGTTTCGCAGATTATTAGGCAGAGGGGGAAATGTAGCTCTAGAAAATAAACACACTCGAATGAAAGCGCATGAATGATGTCGTGTGAGGAAGAATGAAACGGTCAAACTGAAAAAACAACAGGAAGAAAAAAGGGAAATAAGAGACAGAGAGAGCTGGAAGGGAGGGAGACAGGCTTACCATCTGTGTGTTGGTGGTCATAAGCTGAAGAGGAGGAGGAGGAGGAGGAAGAGGAAGAGAAGAGCAAAATAAAGAGCGAGAAAAGCAAGAGAGAAGGGTGGGGGGGAGAGAAAAAGAGAAAAGAATCAGGACAAAAGGTAAAAATGAATCTCAGGATGTTTCAACTTAAAAAACAGGACCAAAGGCAATTAAAAACAGTTGACATGATACAAATTAACAATACAGAGAAAGATGCTATTGTGTTGTCGATATGAATGGAGATCCAATGTTACTAAACTATTTGGGGTCTCGGGACAGAAACTTTACTGTTACAGAACCGTAGGAACAATATAGTTAACCCTATGCTTTTAATACTGCACTAAAAGAATCCAGTGAAGATGAGTGAGGCTTTATGATGACTTTATTTTGATTATTCTCTCACTAAAGCACACCTTAAACACCAAACTAAATGCCCTGCCTGGCCTTTTTTAAAGTATACTCCCTAAAAAAAGGCTGTTCCCACCACTTTCTCCAAATTTTCACCAAATACAAAGGCTCACCTGGCCATTGCTGGTGAAGGTGGTGTTATCAAACAGGAAGTAGGCACCAAAGAAGAAGATGACAGCATCAAACACACCCAGGCATGTCCAGTACAGGAAGACAGGCCAGCGGAGGAGGGAGTTCTTGGCGATGTCCCTAAAACAAACAGGCACAGACATGTTTATTATTGTAGCCATAAACAACAAATTTATATTTTATACCAAGAAAAAAATCTGTGTGCAGAACCTGTACAAAGTAGGTTCCCTCTTCAGCGCCTCCACAGTGACGTGCTGCTCCACCAGGCTGTAGAGGAGGATGGGGAGCGACGTGAAACTGATGTTGTACAGCGTCAAATACGCCGTGTCGTACAGAGGCTACAGAGAACACAAAATACAAGTCAAATTATTATAATCTGAAATCATGCTACGATGAGAAGAGATGTTTGTATTATAGTTAAGCAATATTTGTAAGAACTTCTTCACTCAGAATGTATGTTGGTGATGAGGGCCAGCTACTACCACACCAAATTTTAGCTCAAAATTTGTAAAACTGAGAAAAATTTGTTTGCTAAAATTGCTCTTAATACAGCCAACCTTAATCATGTTGACCTTAAAGTTATCATTTGTAAGTTTTATCATCTTAATTACCAGACTAATTCTGAAAGTTTGTGTACTAAATGAAAGACAATGCAGAGCTGAGTGGAGTAGTTTCAGCCAGCACTACTTTTTATTTTACATGTAATCATTGGTACGATGTGAACATTATCTGCTTGTTGTTACTCTGACAGTATAAAGTGCTTACCTGCTGAGAAAATCCACAGAAGAACTGATACAGAAACTGAGGGAAGATGAAGCATACATTCTGCAAATATAAAAAACAAAAAGTGAAGAAAGTGATGAGCCAGTGACAGCTACAAGTGAAGTAGTTTCAGGAGTCCAAACATGCAACAATCTAAACATTCCTGTCTGTGGAGGAATTGTGCACTCTAAGCTCACTGAGTGGGCCGAAACGAGTTGGCCTGCCAAAATGGGAGGGGAAGGAAAAAAAAACAGTTGGCAGGGCACTGAATGCTGTGGAAGCCACCCACACCAATCATCATGGCCATGAATCCAGGAGAATGTTGCACAAGGGATTCATAAACCCAGCAATCTGTCAGAGTTGCTAAAAAATCTGGTTCTTTGTAACTCAGTGTTTCGCTGGGAATTACCATAAAGTGATTAAAAGATGCAAGCCCCCAGAGAGCATGACAATTTKTCAGGTACCTTGTAGAAGAAGTACTGAACTAGCTCAGCAATTCTGATGTAGTAGTAGTGGCCGTGAACAAGCAGCATCTTCTTCAGGTGTTTGAACTTCGGGATTGCGTAGTCACTGTTTCTGGCTGCCTGTCGGCCTTCTTTACCCATGATGCCTGGGGGAAGAGAACAGTTCATCAACGAGAATGGAAAAAGTACCAACAATACATCCATCTTTCATGCACATTCTGATGGTTTTCTATTCAGTACACCTCTGGCATGACTCATCACCAAAGCTGATTGTTAGCAAATGTTTTGTAAAGACACAGATACTAATCCATTAATTCTTCTCTAACATATTAATATTCAGCTTTTAAAATCAAATAGGACACTAATAAAAATGATAAATGAGGTATTGAGAAAATTAGACAGTAATAAATGGTTATAATTGAACTCACCAATGCCTACATGTGCTTCCAAGATCATGCTGACATCGTTGGCTCCATCGCCAACAGCAAGGGTTATGGGGTGCTCTTTAGAAGCTTTGATTAGTTTCACAATCTGCCAAAATGAAAACAAAAACATTCTGATCAAAGTGACTGTGATAGTTAGGAAGTTCAGCAGCCTTGTGCATATTTGAACAAGTCACCTGTGCTTTTTGCAGCGGTGCCATGCGACAGCACAGAACAGCGCTACAGTTGCGACAGATCTCTAGAAAGATCTCTCTGTAGTTGCCATGGCTGGCRCCCTCCTGGTTAGACTTTAATATTGCGGAGAGAGTGGCTCCGTCAATGATTAGGCCAAAGTCCAGGCAGTCTACTGACAATCTAGAGGAACATACCACAAAATAAACCAAATTTACCTACACAAGTCACTGACCAAAGCAAGAACAAGTGCCAGATTGGGTTGTGCAAGTCGCAAAAACGAGTGCATCATTCCATACCCAGATATGGAGCGTTGTCTGAGAACGGTTCTGTTTAGTTCAAACAGAACATCGTGCAAGGTCTGCTCCTCTGTGCGTTTCTTGGTCAGCTCCAGGATCTGGGTGCTGCGTCGGAACAGCTTGCTGGCGTAGCACGTCGCAGCGGCCGTTTCCATTTTGTCCCCGGTGAGGACCCAGACTTTAATCCCAGCCTTGTGCAGCGACTCGATGGTGTCGGCAGCTTTCTCCTGGAGCCTGTGCATCAATAAGTCAATAAGTGTTTCTGCCCCAACTGAAGCAGATTTCAGCAATCCATCTAAACTCCAGTCAATCCATTACCAACTGGTGATAACTTATCAATGCACGACCACCCCTGTCCTTGCCCATCAGCAGTTTGTCTATAAGGAAATTAAACTGTCAAACAGTTGATCAGTCCGGGTCGATACTGAAGTCTATTTAATTAGTGCATAAGATATTTCATATGCAGAGAGAAAAAGAAACTAAAAGCAAAGCAATATTCACAATGAATCTTCTCTGTCCTCCTAACTCATGATGAGCTTTGAAATTAGTTTTATAATTCCCTGATCCCTCCATGTTTCCCTGCTGCAGCAGCACCATCTTTAAATCAACCTCCCTTCAGGTACCAACCTGTCCTCCACTGCTGTGGCACCCAGAAGAACAAAGTCCCTCTCAATGATGTCATAGGCCTGCGCCAGCCTCTGCTCCCTGTCCTGCAGGGCCAGCTTGGCTTCAGTCAGGTGATGACATGCTTCCTGATATTCAGACCGGGACAACCTTCGATAGGCGACGCACAGAGTCCGCAGACCCTCCTGGTTTCAAAGTCATGAGAGAGATGAAGACATTAACCAAATGATTGAGGTTCAGAATGTGAATATGGAATATGAGCAGAGTCAGAAAGCACCAAATGTCAGTACAGATCTTAATGAAAGCTTTTTAACAGGAACACCAGAAATGTTAGAAGGGCCCCATGAGGGCAATCATTTTCCTCTCAGCCTTAGCAATCAATGGAGGATTTGTGATGATATCTCAGCAGACAAACTCCCTGAAGAGTCCTGACTTGTGGGGTGTAGGCAAAGAAAACCCACTCCCTCCTGTAACTACTGAGGTTAAATGTAAATACTCATCTTTTTCTCTAGAGTTTAAAAAGAGGAGAGCAGTTAATGCAGCAAATATCCAGTAAAAATAGGCACCCTTGATTTAAATTTGGAACTGTTTTATTACAGAATATGGCTAAATTCAGTATTTAATGTCAGAATATCTAGTTTTATTTCAACTCATAACCACTAATAATAGATTGGTTCTTTGATGCATCACTGATGACAAAAAAAGCTTGTACTAAAGATATGACTCATCTTCACTCAAAGTTCTTCTCTCATGTTGGAAAAATTTTTAAGTGGGGTTGGGGTATTAGACAAAATCAACTATTTTGAGATTTATCTCATCTCATAATCTCTGATCCACTGTTATTTGTCCACAAATCTGTCCTGGTTAAAGCTCCACGGTTGTCTGCAGATGAATTCCTTCGTGCAAGACATCATTTTAATCTCCATTCAGCTGTTTTTGGACAYGTTTGAATATCTTTATAGATATCTGCTCCTGGGTACAACAGTCAACTTCTACAAAGGAGTAGTTATTGTATTATTATCATTTTCTTTGTGCGTGGTTGAAGCAAAATGCAGCATCTGAGCGCTTTCACCATAAACAAACATGGCTATGAACTTCTGACCAATCACACAGTAAGTTCTCATGTTTACAGGGGAGTGAAAAGTTCTCCTGGTGGGTTGTGTGACAAGAGGGGTTGTAAGACTCGAAGCTAGGAACTGAATGACTGTTTTCATCAAGAAACTGCGACACTGAGCCAATTTCGCCAATTTGGATGCACCATACAGAAGCAGGGACTGGTATGAGGATTTTAAAAGAGACAAAGGCCAGTTTCAAGGTGTTTAGATAAGACTATGTTGCAAAGTCAAATTTATTTTTGACACATAGTGTTTTCATTAAAAAATGAAGGTAATACAGTTACTTTATTGTAATACAGAACTGAACTACGTGCCTGGAAAATACACAATCTCCATCTCTCCCCCACACACACCTTAAAAAGTGGCACATCTGCAAAGATGTTCTTTAATATCTGGGTCAACAGCAGGTAGGTAAACCAGAGAGAAAATGAGGAGGCACATCTAGTACATGTAGGAGTGAAGCTGTTTTCAATCCTGTCCAGATTATTTAAAAATTATTTTTATACTTAAAGCTCAACACTGGAGAGTTTGTACTAGAGGAGCATTTTACAATAAGTGAGAAGTGAAGTCTGTGGAGGCAAGATTTTAGCCCCATTTGCTCACTTTGAGTTCTCCAGACAAACATCTGCTCTATTTYCATTTGAGCTCTTCCAGACATGTCACAGACTTTGCATACGGAATGTGGATAAGAATGAATTATTTCAAAATTTCATATTGTGATTATTGTGTGTAGGTTTCTTATAGTTATCAATTTTTATCACAATATTTTATAAATGTGTAGAAAATTTGCAAAAATCACCACTGAAAACCAAAGTTTAGTACAGACAGTAACATTTCAGCTGAATTATTGTTTTCTTATTGATATTAATGTATTATTGCATTAATAATATTACTGGTTGTTGAAATAAGCTAATTTAAAGCACTGAAATGTTATTTGAATTTTTTAATCATGTAGTGATATTTCTACTCAGTTTTTTAATGCTGAGGTCATAAAATTTAGTTTTCAATTTTCCATACATCAGAAGTTATACCAGGAAATCTGTAACTGTTTTCTTTCTTTACAAATGTAAGGTCAAGCTTGAACTGAATGATGCAGAACTCTGCACTATCAAATAAAAAAATACTGATTACTGATAACTGTCCATCAGATCTGTGCTCACAATACATTTACATATTTTTAAACTTGTTAATTTAGCATTACTTTTGAAAGAACCAAATATTTTTCTAAATTAAGAGATGTTTAGGTAACATTATTAAATTGTTTTACACAAACTAGAAGCTAAGATGAGTTCACTGCCTTGAACCCATGAAAACACATTACTGTTTGACTGTGATGGACCCCTGGACTCATCCTAACATCTGTACAGGTCAAAATAATCACTTACTACAGCATTCTGCTCCACYCGGGCTTTGACTTGCTCCACCTTTCCAGATACTACTCGTGGAAAAATGGACGAGTCAGCACCTTTACAGAACAGCAGGTAGTCTCCTGTGAATGCACACATACACACAACCAAACATTTTGTAGGTTAAGTGCAGAAACCCTTCAGCAYCTTATCATGAATTTATTGAAGATATTTTTGTTGCGGTGTTTGAGCTCGTCTTACCTGAGCTCGACTTGACTATGACGCTCATTCTCCTTCTGACAGAATCAAAGTTCAGCACATGGAGCAGCTCAAACCTGGAGAGATGGTATCAACACAACACACAATTTTTCTTCATGTGCTTTCCAGACTTCTGCAGAAAAGTAAAACTTGCCTAAACAAATCTCTAACAAATCTCATTCAGGCTCTTCTTTCTTAATGCTGCTGAAGYTTTTTCTTTATTGTCTGCACAATAGAAATTTACTCCTTTTCTATTAAACTGTTAGTCTGTTCTGTACAAGTGAGTAATGTGAGAAAGCTCATATGCCTTTTGTCAATTATTGAGTAATGCAAAAATGTTTTTACAACTTATTTTAAGAATTTCACATCTTATAAAATGAACCAAAATGAAAAGAGTTTTCTAACTCAAACTAGAATAGTTCCTGGAATAACTATGAAAGAGCTTGCCACCAGGCATCCATTTTAAATTTACAATTTGACTTTATTATTTATTTACATAAATAATAAACATGGGCAGACAACACCCTTTTTCTCCAACAGTCTCAGCCTTCTCTCAAGCCCAACAAACAACCATAAAATAGCTCACTATAGACACGTCACTGCTGAGAGAGACCAAAGTTGCTTGCACAACCCAATTACAATATATTAAAACATTAGACAATTTTCATAAAGCCACTCTTGTATCCACCCATTTTCATTAAGTGCTTCATTTCATTAAGTGTTTCTTTTGAAGTTGCAGATATTTGAAACCTTTGATGAACACGTAACACAAGCTGAGAGTTAATTTGTTGACTGATGATAGAGCACAACCACATTGACTGGATTAATCCTGGTTTATCTGCTGTGGTGACRACAAAATGTAGTCAACAAACCTTTCAATCTCATCATCTTTGTTGAGGATCTCCATGTAGTTGTCTTTCAGTCTCAGATAGGTGTAGCCCAGACTGGAATATGAGAGCAAAGAGAAAAATAATAAATAAAAGTKGGACAGAGCTTGTCCGTGTTTGGGATCACTCTTTTCTGATGAAGATAGGGAGACGGAAGCTGTTCTGGTGCATTTAGCACATCCTGAGCTCACAGACAGGCAAAACAACAAACATCTGAGGAATAGACTGTTTGTGTGTACTTGTTTTGAGGAGTGAGGGACATTTGTGCCATAGTTACTATYAAAGTGAGGTATCTGATGTAAAGTGAGGACCTCATCAATGTCCTCACTTTGTTTACAGCTCTACTGCGCTTTACTAGTTAGGTTTAGAGGTATGGTGGGAGTTACATTTTAGTTCAGGTTAGGGCTCGCTATAGCCCAGTAAYGGTTAATTTTAATTTTAGGTGTCTGGGTTAGGCATAAATACGGTTACAAAATGAATGG
>NW_013952485.1:1646189-1660437 GCF_001266775.1 Austrofundulus limnaeus | reverse complement strand
CTATAACATGTGGACAATTTTCCCAAAAAAAGCAGCCTTGTGGGGACCGAAATGAATCGTGGGGACCACTGCCAGGTCCTCACGGGTCCAAATGCAAATAACGGGTGTGGGGTTATGTTTAGGACCAAGGTTTAGTTTAGTTTTAGGGTCAGTTAAGTACCTGTGAGGTTAATTTYAGAGTAAATGGTCAGGGTTAGGATATAAAGTCTAAAAAAAATGTATGGAARTCAATGCACAGTCCCCACGGAGTTGAAGAACAAATGTGTTTGTGTATGTTAAAGCAGAAGTTGGGCCATCACCAACTGTTTCGTTGTAGAACTCTGTATTTTTATGCCAGACTTATTATTTGAGTGTTTGGTGGTCTATAATGTAATTTCATTGTCCTCTGTACAATGACAATAAAGCTCTCTCTAAGCTATTTGAAATCAATTACAGAATTTTTTTAACACAAAGCAAACAATACTCTTAACTAAAATGGCACGATATATTGAAATTTTTTTGCCACTTCAGTATCAACGTGCACAATATACAGTAAATCTTAGAAAAGTCAGCTTGGACTGCAATTAAAGCACATGGAAWCTGCTGTGAGCATTGTAATGATAAATCAAGTTGTATTGCGACAGTACTATGGATTTTTTTGTGTGAAAATTACACATTTCTGAGGATCAAGACACAGGTAAATATAAGAAGGKTTAGACATGACTGACTATTAATGAGCTAAGTTAATTTTCTTTAATCTTTATGTGTTACTTAGACATTAGACACTGACCAACTACAAACATTTTCTACCTTTACTAATTATTACAAAGTGTGTCTGTTAAACTTCAAACTAGCTTTCCCATTAAAACTGAAACACTTTATTACTTATAGTTTGCAAAACAATATCCTGTGTTACATTATGGTTACCGTTTCATTCCTTCTACCAAAGCTACTTCATCTGGTGAAGAAGAGATGTAGAAGGAGGTGGGCCTGCCCTGRTGGATGCCCCTCTTAATGCCGTCCACCGTCTCCTCCTCCTTCACCTGCACCGTGTGACACAGACACAGCGCCCGGAAAAACAGATCCTCGTATTCCTGCAGACACACAAAAACCACGTCTTTATTTCATTCAGTTCAGAGCTGTGTCAGTTTCCTCATTTTCCTTAACATTTTTTGGATTATGTTTTGTTTAGTCACTGATATAGGATTTTCTTTTTTTTGCAATTTTTTTCAGAATAACCTGCAATGAAGCAGGAAAAATTTCTCGCACTCTTGCTGCTCATGCTGACAACACAAGCTGCCTTTTTCTTTTAAATTTAAACTTATCTTTGATGACACAGCAATAAATGTAAGATTCCTCACTTTTCTATATGCCTGAGAACAATTCTTCTCAAGAAAATGCAAATAAATATTTACAATAAAAAAATGTTAGTACAGTGGAATCACACATTTAGGCAATTAGCAAACGTAAGGCTATGTGTGTATTTAGAAATCTGATTCTTGTGTAAAACACAMAAACTTACTCTTCTGAATCCTCCAGGAGAAGAATCGATCATGTCTATRCTGGAGGCAGCGCTGAGGATTTGGCCGTTGCAGATTGCATGTGGGATGTAGACGTTGCCATCAACGCAGCATTCGATAAACTCCATGTTGTTCTCAGTCAGAGTGCCGGTCTTATCTGTAAACACGTACTCCACCTGACAGGAAGGCAAAGACAAGGTACAGTGAGGGTGCGCTAACACAAAAAAATATTGATACAAATGTCGACTGTTTTGTGTGCTCCGTGACAAACCTGTCCCAGCTCTTCGTTTAGGTCGGAGGTGTTCACCTGAGCTCCCTGTCCCAGCTCTTCGTCGAACATCTCCTCATCCCAGGTGATGAAATAAGAGCCAAGAAACTTCTGCATCTCCACCGTGACATACATAGACACAGGGATGATGTAATTAAACAAGACCATGAAGGCCAGGAAATCTGTGAAGGCTCGGATAACCTGGAAACAAGTAGGACAGATGAAGACGCTTTTTAGATGAATCCTAATTGGTTAAGATTTTGTTTTGAGACCTGGAGGGTTTGAGGACAGACCACGTGGCGCTGGCGCTCGTTCTCAGTCCTGTGGTTGTACCAGGGTTCATCTCTGTCCGGAGACCACTGCCAGGCATATTTCAGGACAGTGTTGATCACAGCTTTACTGATCAAGATGCACAAGTACACAATCAAGAAGGCATTCATAGACCTGCAGAGAATGACAAGGTAGGGATGAGTCAGTACCATTAACTAGACCTTGGAGAACAAACAGCTTCAAATCATCAGAGCTGAGTCATTAATCTTACTTCTCAACAGCAGAGCGCTTCTGAGATTTTGACTGGTAATTAAGTGCCATCTTGGTCTCCATGCCAGTGTAGACAGCCACAGCTGAAGGAGAGAAAACAAACATCATAAGAAGCTTTACATAAAGATCCAACAGACAGGCACAAATTGAAGTTAATGAAATACCATAAATRTGTTGTGTATTCTTCAGTGTGGCTCCTCTGAGAAGTAAGTTTTCAGCTCCGAGTGTTCTGCAAAAAGAAAGCAGATTAAAAGCTTGGTATTAAKAAACTTTAACTAAATAATTTAATTTATTCTGATGAATAAACTAAGCTTTTCAATAAAATATACAAGACATTTTCAAGAAAAGTACCAGCACAAACACAAATAATATACTAACAGCACACCACCCACCTAGAGACCGGCTCCTCTTTGTCCTTGTAAATGTTGATGCGTCCCACAAATCTGGCGGAAAAAAAAACCAGACAACAACAGCAAATCAAGATGTACAAGGCGGTAAGGTCAGATCTTGTAGCAGGTCTGTGTGTAATGAGGACACACTCACTTGTAGAGGTCAGGCTGTGGTTGTTCACATTCAATAGTGGCATGTAGCGAGTCCACCTCCTGCTCCGTTCTAAAGGCCATGGTATCTGGTACAGCATAATATGTCTGAGACAGAAAAGTGGAGGAAAATGAGAACAGAGGAAAATGTCACCAACACACTGATATGAAGACAAGTTTATTTGTTGTATCAGCTTCGGCAGGTTTTTTAAGTGGCACAAAGAATCTTGTAGAGCAGAAAATGAGTAGCTGGAAAGTATTTCCATGGGTCAGAAAAGGGGGAAGCAGGAGGGCCCTCTCAGGATTTGTATGGGAAGGATGGGTTGAGAACTCTGCTCTATATGTGGGATAGTGTGCGTTTGATCCATACATAAAGTTGATATGGCATAAAAGAACATCATAAGAAAAGTGGGAATTAGAGATACATGTCTTCAGTAAATGCAGTTTTGCTGGTTGTTGATTGTTTTTCCTGATTGTTAGTATAATCTTTTAAATAGTAAAAATACTACCATTAATTTGCCTGTTAAATGTCAGAAATAAAGATGAATTTTGATTTTAAAAGAGGGTAGTAAATGCTTGAATTTAAGCTGGCACTAATAAACCTTTACATATGTGTCCTTTGTTTAACCCAGAAAGTAAATAAAAATGTGCTAACAAAGTTAAGAACAACAGTTTTTGTTGTTTTATTGTCTTATTGTTGAGACAATGTAAATTCCAATTTTCTATTTTTCAGTGTACCTAAAGTTTACAAAATTTAACACAGTAAAAGTTGAATAGTGGTGAGTAAAAAGACCTATAGTAAATTAGGCTTTTTCTCTGTCTGTTTTGAAAACTCATAACACACTACGAGATGTTGATTTAAGCTTTTTAATGGTTTAATGTTGTTTTATTTGTTTTTAACATATTGCTGATTTGACTTCATGTTCATGGATATTACCCATCTTTTTAGTTTATGTGGTGTGATTGCTGGAACATATTTTTCATATATCTTTTGTTCTGTTAAAAGGGAGTCATTCCTTTCCACAGTCACCAAATATGTTTTCTTTAGATGGTAGATTGCAACAAAGAAACATTTCTCCACAATTTGCTGGCTTTCACAAACAGAAAATGTTTACTAAATGACATGACATAATGTACTGTATGTGAATGTGCTGTTTTATAATGTGAATTGAATTTACTGTAAATTAGTCTGAATCAGAATCTAAATTAGATTTATGATTTGGATATTTTTTCTTTTAATTGCGGCCTTAAATGACACTTGTTATTTGGCATCATAAATAAACAGATTTTCTTTGTACAGTTCTGACTTTTACAGTGTTTTACAAAAAAGTAGAATTGAATTAGAAGTAAAATGATCTAATAGAAAACAACATTTATGGACTTTAATCTCAGAAATCGATAATCATAAAGTGATTTTTTTCAGTTTTAAAGTAAATATTTGACAGAAGTCAGGATGGAAGAGAAACTTGTCTATTAACTACTCATTTAAAAGTTTTTGTTTTAATGTATGTAGTAGGATATTTTCAAAACCTGAGCCACTGCTACAAGTCTCTTAAACATGTATTTTAAACCAACCATCAAACTGCAGATGAGTCACAACTTTTAGAATAAAACTGTTATTGTCAGAACTAATTGACTATATGTTGATGGCTCACTTCAAGAATTAAGGTTTCACTTCATTAGGACCCCAGAAAAACACTGTAAAAAGTGGCACTGCATGTGTCTGTTTGTGACTAATTCTACTGCAAAAAAAGATTGGAAAAATTACGAAAACAAATTTGTCACATCAAACAAATTGTGTTAAAACCCAGTTTGAGATCATTGAAATATGTATGAAATGAATTGCACATTTCCTGAAACGATGACAACATGTCTTAATCATCTTTCTTCATGTAGTTTTAAAAATCCTTTAGAAACCACATACAAATAAATCATATGAGGATGTTTTCTTTCATTATTCGTAATGTCTGTGATCCAACCTGCCGGAGAACAGTGACATTGTTTTATTTTGCTGATAAAGATTAAATATATTTTATACTCTTACATAATGACCATTGTTCTGTGTGAGCAGGGATGCATTGTTGGTTAAAATAAAAGGATTTGTGTTTTTTGGTACTAAAACAGCTCTTAAATGTAGCCGATTACAAACCTGTTGTAAGAGCTACTGCAGATTTTTCATGATCCCACGTGACCATATAAAAATCAAGTTTAATTAAGAACTGAAACAAAAGAATCCTACTTATCCTGGTACCTTGTGACTCGACTCCCCATCAAGGCTGGTGGTGGTAACGTAGCAGATGCCATCATATCGGCTCGATGAGAGAAAGATGAGGTCACAGGGAAAAATCTCGTCCTCTCTCACCATGACGACGTCGCCGACCTGAAAGAAAAGGACACTCATGATAGATTTCCTGATAGTACTGAAGCTGATATACAGTAGTTAGATAAAAATTAAAAATCAAACAGAAAGACCTGCAGGTCTGCTCATCCATTACCATTTCATTTTTTCCCCTACAGGATTCTTTTTTTTTTTCCAAAGGATTGAGAAGTTGCGTAACAGATTATGCGAGCAGAGCAGCTTAAACTCTAATAAATCCTGTCTCCACGGTGACCGTACACATGACACACGCTCTCTGATTTCATATGATTAATATATTCATCATTATTCCTACTCCCAATTCACACTCTAATCCTTGCTGTTTGATGTGAGAAAGAGACAGAGAGGGAGAAAAAGACGGTGTTGCAGGCTAACGGCAAAAGGTTAAATAAATACAGCAAGGACACAGTAAAGAAAGAACAAGGTTCTTTTGAAAAAATGCATGCAAGGTGTTTCATGACTAAGGAAATTCACAGAAAACTACTGCAATGGTAACACACTCTGGTTATCTGCAACCTCTAAATGCTTGGCAGCTGTACCGAAGCTGTTTATTCTGAGCTGACCCTCAACATCCCACATGGTCTCTGCACGCTCACAAATGAGCAGCAGACACAGCAGAAACGAGATGTTCCAGCACTCATTACGCACCTGCTGACAAAATGGTGTTACAAGACTAAAATATAGTGGACTGAATCAATGGGTCTGCACAGGAGGTGATGAGTTAGATCAGTCACGTTATACAGCCGGACACTGTTTTCATTAAATGCCTGGATGGAGGAGGAACGATGTTTGTGGAGCAGCTGCTGCGCATGAAGATGGTTCATCCTTTTTTCCTGCAGAATGTCAACATTTATCACCTTCAACAAGGCTGCCATGAATASAACTAAAATATAATTACAATTACTCCAACTTCTGACTGGTCCTTATTTACAGCCAGTACTGCATGTCTATCTATGGGCTAAGTGAATGGGGAATTTTATATTTTAACTAATGGTTCAGAGGGCAAACCCCAGTTAACAGAGACAGTAATATGCTTAAAACCATTATCAAATGTGAGTATGAGTATCCCTTAAATAGAACATTAGAACAAAATAGGCTACGTTCACAAACAGGTCTTAATGCACAATAAATTATTATTTTTTCCTCAATCTGATTTCCTTGTGTGGATATATTTTAAATGTGACCTCCATCAGACTCTCCACAGCACTGATGCAACAAAAATGCGCAGAAAATAACTCAATTTATCCAAATCGAGCATATGATGACAATATGGGTTGATTTTTACGTTGTAAATGAATAATTTAATCGATATATTGATGTGGATTGATGTTTTGTTACACCCCCTAAATGAAATGCAAGATGAGCGTTCAGACTGAAGTTGCTTTGAAAAACATAAGGTACTGTATGTCTCCATTTTAGTTCTGCATACTTGAAAAAGCCTGGGTTGGATTTGGAAAAAAGAAAACAAACAAACAAACAAACAAACAAACAAACAAACAAACAAACAAACAAACAAACGGATTTGTCATATTTCGATGTTCAAGAAAAAAATCTGATATGGGTCGCACAGGGGCAATTAATCAGATTTGGGTCTCATTTGCCTGCAGTGTAAATGTAGACTYAGAGAACCATCTTTAAGGCAGCAAATAACAGAATGACAAAACCCTGGTAATAAGCTGCAGCTAAAAGGGTCGCCACTAAGGTCTGATGTTATTTAAATAACTCAGTCAAGGCAAAGACCGGTCCTGTCTTGCATCAGGATGACAAAAGACAAAATTTRAAAAAATTATGACCAAAACAACATGACTCATGAAATACATCACAAGACTCTTGCGTGATGCACCAGGGAGCAGTCTACCACAGTTTCACTGCAATTATTCGGTAGAACAAACATCAGAGACCGAGTTAGGGAGCATTGCAGAGAGGAGAAAGTGTGTGTGGGGGGGTGGGGTGGGGTGAGAGCAACGGTTTTAAAAAACGTGAGCAGTGCAGCAGTGCAGCAGTGTTGCTCGGTGGCCTCAGGTGCACCGCTGGTCTAATGAGGCCATTCTTACCCGTAGTCTGTGACTCTGTGTCCTCACCACCTTCCCTTGCTGCACTACGTCCACCGGACACTCGTTTATAGAGCAGTCAGCTTTGTGTCTTAGCCAGTCCTCATAGCCCTGAGAGAGTCACAAGAAAGAAACAGAAAATATGTTTATAAGGAAAAAGAAGATGGTTGAAGAGAGAGAAAAAGCTTTGTGCAGAGTATGGAGGCATATTGTGATTTCAAGAGGCACAACGGAGAAGGTGATTGTTCTACTCTGGAATTAATTAGCATTGATCTCCTTTCGTTTGCTGACCTGTGTCCTATATTTCTAGTTAGATTTATGTTCATGTAAACCTCAAGATTCCTTCACTAGAACAGCTTCATCTATTACTGATAGCACCCAATTTCTCTGTAGTGGGAGATGCCCCTCTTAGGCTCGAGTAATTAACAGAAGAAAACATTCATTACCATATTTCTCACATCACCACACATATTCAATAGTGTGTCCTTTCTCTGCGAGAGGAATGTACATACAGATAATAGAGAAGCTGTTTGGTAGTGAGCATACATGTGTCTTATCTCAGACCAGAGGTTGTTGTTTGAGGTTGTTTGCTTCCCAGAGTGTGTTTGTGTGTGTCCCACCTGTTTTATGGCGGTGACAGTGATAACAAAGAAGAGGGGCAGGCCGCTGGTGACTGGGCTGGTGGGGGTGTCGATGATGAGCTGCAAGGGAGGGAGGAGGAAGTGGGGTGGGGGAGGGTAAAGTGGGGACAAAAGAAACAAGAGTTGGGTGTGGGGTTCAGAGAAAGGCAAAGATGAGGTTGTAGGTGCAGCTTTGGTTACAGCCTTTGAAATCAAAGTGCTTTCATTCATCTTTCATTGAAGAAATTCATATCACCCATTTCCTTTTATGCCTGAGTTATGAACTATTATCCTATCATGAGAAGAAACTTATAGTCATTTTGGTCAATCCTTGTAAATGGTGTTAAATGCAATATAGCAGATCTGGCAAAAAATGTTAGGACAAATAGTACATTTTGTTATTTTTAGCCATCATAGTAAAATTTAGCTTAATATCCATACATTTGATAACCTTATTTTTGTTAGCTTAGGACTATTAGCCATTTGGTTTCAAAGTTATTCAGTTCTAGATKTACATACTATTACTTCCAAGAGTTTCATTTAACTGTGAACAAATACTGTACACAGAGACTAAAACATATTTGCCCTTTTGATTTTTGGGGATGATAAACAAATATATAACCCAGAAAAATCTGCCATGCTGTCAACTTTCCTACTTTTCAAATAGTAATATTGTAGCAAAATACATTTTTTAAAAGTGATTAAAAACAAGGAGAATACAGATTAGTGAGCTGTGCCAACTAATACTGTACATGGCTGATGAGCCAACGGCTAGTCACAGCAAGGTCAAAATCAAATCAGATTGCTGAGAAATCATTTTGGTCTTTGCCCTGCTCTGACTAGCCTTCAGCTCATCAAACAAATTAGAATTATACTATGTTTTTACAAACTATGTTTGTTTAATGAGCATTTACAACTTCTAAGATATTGTTTATAAAAGTTTGACAAAACTCTGCTTCAAAAGATCTAAACTATAATTTTCAGATTTTGAACGTAAGTTATCCCACATTTCTTGAAAATACACTAATGCAAATTCTTTCAGTCTCACTTTTAGTTTAAAATGTGTTTTATAATAAATAGACTACAATTAGATCTATGAGTGCTTTCACACATTTATCTTCAATCATCATCAATGACATGACATTGATTTAAATACTTGCAAAGGTTAAAAATGTTTTTAAAGAAAAAAATCATCCTTCCTTCACATTTCTCTGTTCTGTTTCTAATTAAACAGGTGAGATGTTCTAATGAAACATTTACCTGGACCAAAAATATGACCAAGAAATAGAAGTTGGCGATCCTTCTGAACTGCTCAAACAGATTCTTGGGAATGAAGTTCCAAAAGGTGTACTGTGGAACAGAGTGGCAGGAAAATAATTATAGCAACTATAAACTGAGAAAGACACAACGGGCCTCATGCAAGAACCGTTCGTACGCACAGATTTGTTCTTAAGTTGTGCGTACGAGTGATTTAGGAGAATTTGTGGCATTCACCAATGTTTTCATATTCTAAGATTTTTTTCAGATACGAACAAAATTCACGAGTGGTCCAGACCTGTCGTATATTTTACGAGCAGTCAGTCTGCTGTTTTCCAGACTGATTTTATTCACTAATAACTTTATATTTCGTTAGTTTGAAGATAATTTGAGTTGAAAAKAAATTAGACTCTTTGATTATCTTGACAACAGGCTATTCTGCTTGAATTAGAGTTATAATTTTAAATGTAATAATTTAGACTAACAATAAATTGTCCGTCTGTCTGTTTTCTGTCGCTTATCTGGGATCGGGTCGCGGGGGCAGCAGCAGAGAGACCCCGCTCTCCACAGCGACACCCTCCATGTCCTGGGGGACTCCGGGATGTTCCCAGGCCAGAGGGGATACATAATCCTTCCAGCAAGTCTTGGATTTTCTCCAAAGTGCCAGACATATTTTGAAAACATTTTAAAATGCTTATTTCAGACCAGCATCTGAGACCACCTGCGACAGCGCGGGGGTGGTGGTGGTTGGGGGGCGGGGCATACGGTGCGCAACGGTGTGGCTTCTGAATAAATGAAGATGATTTAACACAGTTGTTTATACTTTTAGCAGCTCTTTTTATTCCACAGCTGACCTGCTAAAAATGACAGATTTTCTTTTCTGGATCTCTGAGAGCAGGACTTCAGTCTCTGAACTCGTAAAGTTCATCTTTTTAGTTTTCGCTGTCATTTTCCTGAATGGACACTTCCTGATATCTGAGGCAGGAAAAATAGCCCTTAAATGGTGTTTTTGGGGTGGTAATTATGCTAATCTCCTCTCGCGTGCACGAGCAGCTGGATACGAACAGGTGGAATTTACGCAGCTCATTTACACCCTTTTCAGGAAGATAGAAGAGTTTGTTGAATCTGATGTGGCATGTTCGTACGAACCCTTCATGTGAACAAAAGTAAGAGAGATTTAGAATAAGAATATGAACATGTTCTTGCGTGAGGCCCAATGGCACGCTGCAAACATCCTCCTCTCTGGAGGAAAATATGATGCACACAGCTTCAAACACAAGACACTTGGCTTTTGTGTTTGAAGCTGTGCATCACCTTTTTTTGAGAAGGGATTGTGTCCTCAAAAAAAAGTGACAGAAAAGATTACGTGGTTGTCTGAATATGAAACAGAAGAATAGCGAGATGCCAAAGTATGCTGTGGCACTGACTGATGCCCGCTCACCTTGGACGAGACGATGCGGTTGTCAGGATAACGCTGAGGGATGTAGGCCTCAGCTCCCGGAGGAGGTTCTTTATGTCCGATGTACACCGTCCGACTGTCCACCCAATTCTCCTCTCCCGCGCACTGATGAAGAAACAGACAAAAATGAGCAAAACAGAGATAAGAAATTGGGTTGAATCTGACTGTTCAGCCATGATTTACCTGACACTTTTGAATTACTTCTTTTTACAGTTACTAATGTGCATGATCAAAATCTGTATTTTGAGATGCACTGTGGTCTAGATCAGTGGTTTTCAAAATTTTTTAGCTTATGACGTCCAAAATAACAGATGGGGGTTACTGGTGCCCATATCATTAGTCAAACAATCAGCAACCATTCATACTCTCACATGCATGGAGAGAACATGCAAACTCTACCCAGAAAAGGTCCAGGTCAGGATTCAGTCGGGCAACATTCTTGCTAGGAGGCAAATGGTAAATGGACTGTACTTGGACAGCACCTTTCTATCTAACCAGGACACTCAAAGCACTTCACACTACAATCTGTGTCCTCATTTACCCATTCACACAGCACTCTATTAGGTCTCTACAAAACTAACATGTACAAATCATCCTATGGAGACTAACCAGTGCTTTAAATCAAATTCATACACTGATGGGACACACATCAGAGGCACTGAGGGTGAAGTACCTTGCCCAAAGACACAACAACTGAGGCAGCTGGAACGGGGGATTGAACTGGCAACCTATTGGTTACAGGAGGACTCCCCTAACCACCCTGCCACAGCCGCCCCAAACAGGCAACAGCTCTACCAACTGAGCCACCTTCATTCATTTATGGTTATTGCAATTTTTTTTGCATTAATTATGGTGAAAATATTCCATTAGCAATTTATTTGCATTTAAATTGATTCTGGAAATCATCTGGGGACCCTTGATGTAACTATACCATACACCACTTTTTTTTCTGAGTTTAAAAATACAAAAACATTTTGAATGACCACAAACCGCTGAAAAGATCAGAGCTATACAAAGTGAGGTTTTTGAACCAACTCACTTAGAGTCAAAGGCGAGGAAATAAAAGTGTTTAAATGAGGCTTGAAGACAGAGAGAATATAGTTATGTTTGTACATGAAAGTCAACTACATACCACATAGCGGTAGCATATAAGACCCCTGCATATATGCAAAGCACTCACACACTAAAATTCACATATGGGTTGCAGCTGTTTAAAATGTTCTGGTATTTACATGAGAAGGGACTTTGGAATGATCATTACAAATAAAATATTTTGTTGATGAAAAATAGAAAAGCAAATCTGCTCTTGGTAGTCTATTTGAGTAGAATGATAATGAAACAAACCACATTCTCATGCATGATGTCATATATGTAGCACAATATATGTTCAGTTAAAATTAAATAAAGCCTTCATTAAAAATGTATTTTTTTAATTAAAAATTTGACTTCAAAATAAGAAAATAATACAGGAAAGGATGTTGTTCTTTCCACAATAAAAATCAAAGATTATTGAAAAACTCAAACTTTATTTTTTTATTTGCTTTGAAAGTTGTCCTGCTGTCATGAGAAGAATGCACTAAATACAGACAAAAAGATAAACCATAAAACTATATCACATTTAAAGTATACAATTGGGGCTGGATAAAATGTTAGAGGCCCTGTTTGGCCCATGGAACATGAGATTGTCACGTGCCCTAAAACACAAATACTTTTTCTACAAATATTATATTATATTATATTATATTATATTATATTATATTATATTATATTATATTATATTATATTATATTATATTATATTATATTATACTATATTATATTATATTATAAAAACAATATCAAACTAAAACAAATCATGAAGTTTGTCAATGTGGAACCATGACGGTGTTGACCGGCCTGCTGCTGGTTTATTCAGGAGATTACAGTCTTTCCTTTACTTTTCTTTTCTTTTTTTGACATTATGTTGTAGTTGGTAAATGAGCTAAATCAATGTTCTACTCTTTATGATAATAAAAAGTTAATAGTCTTCACAGATGAGACAAAGTTCATTTAAGTTTAAAACTTTGGGATTTGATGTCTAGCAGACAGTTTACCTACTGATTAAGGTTGAGTCACACTACAAGATTTTAAAGCAGACGGCCGATTTTCAAAGACTGAGAGAGCCCACACGTGAGGAAAAAAATCATGGATATAACAGGTTTGGTCCTACAGTGTGTGTTGTACAGCCACACGGCAAGAGACAACACACCACACATGAAAAGATATTTCATTCATGAACAATCAGATGTCAGATTTTAAATCACGTGAGACTTCCTGAAATCTCGTGAGGATTCATATGTCTGAGGAAAAATCTCACGTGACCTCCAGAGAGACGTGAGTACAGGGTAAATAAACATTTGCAACAAGGAAGAAACAATGTTGATCGTTTGTGGACTATTTTTACCAGAGGAAAAACAATTCCATAGGACTTTTAACATCCAGCAGACTTTCTGGTGGGTCATGACAGTTTTTTTGTGTTCTGTATTTTGGAATCCCCTCCGTGTTTACGTCACATTCACAGGCTGAGAGCTCGGTTGAACACTACACACACTGCGACATCGGGTCAAAAAACCAAACATGTTGGATATTCCCGATTTGAGGTTGGAGCAGTCCTGATGTCCTTCTGAGCTGACTAGATCACTTTTAACTCACCACCCATGGCAGGAATATCTGCTATGATTATCTTTAGAGCCATCATGATAATATGGACTTCCTTAAGATTGTCGGAAGGGCAAAAATCGGTATGATTTTCTTGTAGTGTGACGCCGGCCTTAGATGTCACCAGATTCTCTGCTGTGCAGTAAAAGAGTGTAAAGGAGAATGCCTCTTTGGATGTACCTCAGCGTTCAGTGGCACCGCACTGGAGTGCCACAGGTACTTGTGCGTGTATGTGAGGGAATGTGTGAGTACAAAATGACGTTGCGCATTTTGGGGCATATTATAGCTATTGCTTTTTAATAAAGAAGTGAAACCATGGGCCACCACTGTAAAAAGAAAAAAAAGTCCTGTGTAATTCTGTTGTTGCTTTTTTAATGATGTGCAGCGCGCAGAGTGGTTCTGGAAGCCAAGTTATCCTTTTATTTAACAGCACTCTGATGGCTGTATGTCATGTCCTCGCATGCGGTGCATCCTCTTTAAAACAGAGTTTTTAAAACTATGATGAAAACGTTAAAGTAAAATTGTAATTACGGGAAGCAAAATATTGACAAAGGGAGTAGATACTTGAGTTCTACAGTGCCACATTTCCACCTAAAAACTTTCTAAAAGTTAATTTTTTATCAAGGAAAAGGTGAAATATAAATATTTTACAGTTTTTCCTGCTCTCTATTCCTGTGTGAACAGCCAGCTTCCAGCTGCAACGCATCATGTGATGGGTGGGTGAAGAAGGATGATGTTTTGAGTTATAAGCATTTTTTTTATGTCCAGAATTTTCAGATGGGGTGGGGGTCCAAGGAGGTGGGGTGGAGGGACTTATTGGCTGGTCCGATGGATAGCCCTTCAGAGCTTAAAAAAATCTTAAGCTCCTATTTTGAATAGTTTTTGAGTTATAAGCATTTTTGTATGTCCAGATACCCCTTTTGTAGATAAAGTGGTGTTGGG
>NW_013952485.1:1644862-1646134 GCF_001266775.1 Austrofundulus limnaeus | reverse complement strand
CAATATGACAACAGTTTTAGACATTTGTTTTAGTCTACTATTTGAAGTTTGGGTCATTTAAAGTATATTTTATTTTAATTATTAGTTTTGCAAAAACATTTATTATATTTATACTGTTTTACTAATCCTAAATAGCTAGGGGGAATTAAAATGAGCACAAAGCAAAGATAACTGGTGGGGCCACCAAATTTTTGGGGTGGGCATAGCCTCTCCCGGGCATCCTCACTTGTTGTGCCCCCTGGTGATTGACAGGTGCTGTTCCACAGAGGAATGACGAGCTGAAGCCACAGCACCACACATCTCTGTTAGATGTGAGAGACAAATAGGGTTACTGTATATGTGGCTCCAGCAGGGACCAAACTGCTTAAATTTGTGTCTGCTGAGTTACTAATCTATAGTGTTAATAAGCCCACCCTGCGGCTGGCTGGCTGCGCTCTGAGCAGATCAGCTGGAGGCGCATTATGGTGGTTCCACAAAACAAGTGCTGCTGTGACCACGGGGCCGACGGTGACAGCACCTCTTCTGCCCGAACCACCAGCAGCCTATCGGCCCACAAACACATCGACTCACTGGGAAAAGTGTGTAGACTTGCATGCCAGTCCACCCCTGCCTGCAGCGCGCTTCTGTATGATTAACAGCTGGGTTATCCCATTTAACAGCGCACTGATGGCTGGATGTTCCACGCATGCGGTGATGCATCCTTGTGAGAATAGAGTTTTTAAAACCATGATAAAAAATTATAATAATTAGTGTGCACACCAGCAAAAGTTTCCACCCCGAGTATGAAAACGTGCCCTGAGAGTCAAACGATGTCTCCAGCAGGAAGCAGCAGGTCAGCTGATAGCTGCCGGGCAGAGTGTAGTAACAACGGACATGTCTGAAAACGTTGGAGTAAAATTGTAATTGTATTGATAAAGCGAGTAATGTTTGAGTTCTACAGTGTTACATTCCTGCCTAAAAACCTAAAAGTTTATTTTGTGTCAAGGCAAAAGTGAAATATGAAAATTTCCTTTGTCCTGCTCTCCGTTTCTGTGTGAACAGACAGCTTTCACCCGCAATGCAACATGGGATTCGGTGGTTGAAGAAGGATGATTTCAGTTATAAGCATTTTTATATGTGCAGCCATCCCTTTTTCAGATAAGGTGGGAGTCCGAGGGAGTGGAGCGGCTCACTGGTGGGCCTGATGGATATCCCTTCATCAGAGCCTGACCAAATAAATAAATAAATAAATAAATAAATAAATAAATAAATAAATAAATAAATAAATAAATA
>NW_013952485.1:1634915-1644113 GCF_001266775.1 Austrofundulus limnaeus | reverse complement strand
CACCTAAATCTGTGGCCTGTGTGGGCAGTAAGAGCCGTAGCCTTGGGGAAAGCAGCCTGTCTGACACAGCGTAAACCAAGTGATTACAAAAACTGTTGACCATTTGCAGAAAAGTTCTGGGAGGAAAACAAAATGCTTCAGTGCTTTAAATATTATCAATATTTCAGCAGAGTTGTAGCCAAGAACACAAATTACCAGCCATTACCATGTTTTGCGTGTTAGCAGTAAAACATAATTATAATATTAAGATAAGACATGGGATGAAATAAAGGTTAATGAAACATCCCTGTGAAAAAAACAAAACTGAAACATTACTTAGTGAAAAGCTCAGAATCACAGATCTTAACTTGTCTTTTGTTTATCAACATGCACTTAGGGTGATAAAAATAGACATGTAGTTAGAGCTATTAGCTGACTAAAGACCCCCGTCCAAACTTTAGCGAAGGCAACATGACCCTGAGAGACACTGTGAAATGAAAAGAGTGAGGGGGAAACTAACTAAAGGGCATCAAGTAACAGGAGCAGGAGATGGAAGAGGGACAAACTGCAAGAGTCACATCATGACCCAAATAAAGTGAAAAGGGCAACAAGAAAGAAAACAAAGTGTCTGAAAGAAAATACAGCAAATGAGCAACACAGCTCAACAGCTTCTTGAGTTGAAGTATTTACTGTCTTCTGTTCAAGCTGTGATTTCACAATTCATACTCACATTTCTACCTCTTTAGTTCACACCATCACCTGGCAGCAGATGTCACACTGACAGAGTGTGACTGCAGGACAGGGGACAGAAGAAAACAGAGCGGTTGCATTGTGGTTTGCTATCTGATCAGTAATCCCCACTGATCTGTATCAACTCTCATCCCTCTGTTCCCTTTTCACTCTACAGCTCCATCAGACTAATTAGCTTGCTGGTTGGTCACAGGACATGGAGGCTTTGTCTTTATTAACAAAGCAGCTAGTTTTACATCATTATCAATCATTGGTAACAACAGAACGTATTAAATAACAGCAAAACATTCCACAACTGCTGCTTTCTTTCTGCTCTGTGGTGGGCTCTCTCTCCAGCAGCTATATTCTGTCTGAGCTCAGGGTTTATAAAAAGAGAGCACTAGCAGGCCTGCTATTTATAAAACTGGAAAAGGTGCTATAAAAAGCTACAACCGTATTTATTATCTTGGAAGTAATTTCCAAGATACAATTTTTTTCACCAAGATCTCATGCATTGATGACAGGTAATTTGGACCAAAAAGTACTCCAACATATACAGATGGAGTTTATTGACCTTAATATTCCTTAAACCAGGAAATTTACCAATTGTAATTACAATTATTTTTTTCATGTTTGGACTCTGTGTATTTTTGTTTAGCATATTAGCTTTGACAAACATTCAGTTAAATAATTAAATTAACAAAATGTTACCTGACAACATGCTTTACTTCTGCTGTGACAATCTAATTCCCTCTCTGAGGATTAAGAAAGTTATTCATTCATCCACAAGGAGTGTAAATCACTAGATTTATTACAATATGATAGTATGGTTTTGTTTAGATGATGTTTCTCGACTCAATTTCATGAAGTCTGTCATGATGTGATTTTGATTCCAATCAATCCATAAGTCTGTGATCAATATGATGCAATATATGTCAAACACAATCATGTATGATTGCAATAGACATATGACATATATCACACCAGGCATATGATGATGATTTGGATGAATGTTTTTGTTTTGCCTTGATGTAATAGAATCATTAAACATTTAAACAATATATCAAAGTGGATGGATGTATTGTTACACTCCTACCCATCTACCTACCCATCCATCTATCCATCTACCCATCTACTGTATCAATCTATCGACTCATCCATCTTTGTGTAAAGATGCAATAAAAATGTGTAAGGATCAATCATTGTGTGCTTAACAATTGCATTAGCCAAAAGAAACATAAAGAAGTTGAGTCCAAACCTGAACAATCCATCAAACCAGCCATAAGTCTCCTCATTTTGTTAAAGGGAATGTGCACGTTTCATTCTTCCCCATTGTGCCTCATAACTGCTTAAGCATAAAGGGTGAAAGGATAAAATCAGTTTAATAAAGTGAGAAGAAAATGTGGATAAAAAGAGAAAAGGTGGCATCACCAGTTTGGCAATATGCTGCATTGTAATTGTACTGAGGTCAGAATTTTGGACTTCTGAGTTGAAAATGTCAACTAGAACCCCCCCCCCCCGGACCGTCGTAATTTTGAGATGACAATACGATGAAACATGACCATACTCGAGCATGCGTGATGTCATATTTTCAACATGGCTTCTCCTCACATCAACAGGGTGAAAATTTTAAGTTTTTTTTTTATCAGCCCTGTGTTGTTTACAGTCTTGTAGTACTTTATAGCAATTATTAGGCAATAGGTTTTTACACTCAAGATGCCACGTGGAGTGGTATTGCAGTAAGTGTTTTTATTGTATTATTAGCACAAAAAAGGGCGGCACGGTGGCTCAGTTGGTAGAGCTGATGCCTCTCAGCAAGAAGGTCACCGGTTCAAATCCTGGTCCGGGGACCTTTCTGGGTAGTAAGCATGTTCTCCCCTTGCATGTGTGGGTTTTCTCCGGGTACTCCGGCTTCCTCCCACAGACCAAAAACATGACTGTTAGGTTAATTGATAACTCTAAATTGTCCCTAGGTGAGAGAGTGAATGGTTGTTTGTCTCGTTTGTCTCTATGTGTGGCCTTGTGATGGACTTGCGACCTGTCCAGGGTGTACCCCGCCCCTCACACTGTGACTGCTGGAAATGGGCACCAGTGACCCACGCGACCCTGAAAAGGAAGAAGCGTGTACAGAAAATGGGTAGATGGATGGATAGCACAAAAAATGTTATTGGACGTTCTCACAAGCTGGAAAATGACGTTAATCCAGCTTCACAATTTGAGTTCCTCTTCAACTGGAACGCAGCATAAATCAGCATTGTTTTCTCCAGGTTCTTTTTTCAAATAGCTAAAACAAAACCGAATCGACAATTATTGATATTGACTGATATGAAATGTTTTTATTGTGATACATTTTGCCCAGCCCTACTGATAAACATTTGTATTTATTTAGTTTCACGGCATAAACCATGTTTTTGGCAGCAAAATGTCTTTTTTCTGTTGTCAGAAAGGCGGTGTGCTCTGAACAAAAATAAATCATGTGATATATGATGTGAAAACATGTTAAAATAACATTCAAATATTTCCTGAGGTTCGCTATATAAACTGAATATTTAATAAGAATGCATTTCTCCTATATCTATTGTTCTGGTAACGGATTTGACATGAGATAATTATAAGCAGTCCTGTTTTTTCCCCTCTTTGGATGTGGTGACAGTTTGGGTTACCAGAATTGAAACTGGGTCTGTCCATTTGCTTTGCTAGCACAGCTTGCGGAGGGAACATGTCTCGTGTTCAAAGAAAGCCAGTGTTTATTTTTCGTATTGCTAAGTTCTACTTGCTGCTTTTATTTAGGTTCAAACATGTTTTTAAAACTCTGTTCTTTGTAGTAAATCTATTTTTTAGAAAGAAAATATATTTATTTATAATACATTAAAAAGTCTATAAGCTCTGAGCTCTTTTGTCAATCCTCAGTGACAAAACCCACCCAAAGCCATGATGACGCAAATAACTTAATACCTGTGACAAAATCAAAGGCTCAACATGAGAAGAATACTTTTAAAAGATAACATTTGTATTCTGTTGATGTCCCAGCTCCCTCTCCGACTTGACTCGCTGTGATCCAACAGTTACATAAGTCTTTAATCCAGCTGTGCCACTTTTCCTCTTCACTCCCTCTGCTCTCTCCTTTTTCTTCTGCCACCGTAATCTGCATTCCAAACAGAGCAATTTTTTCCCCACTGCATCTGACGCCGACGTTACTAACGCATGCTGGAAAATGGCTCTCAAAAAACTTTGTGTCGTGCTGACGGAGTTTAAGTTCATTGCAGGAGCAGGCACTTTAGCTGAAAGACCATTTTCACTGACATTAATAGAGGCCAGCAGGAAAAGCTCAGGTCTGACACATCCTGTGTGCTTTTGTCACCTACAGTTGGTATCTCTCCAGCAGGGACCCAGCACCACGGGGCGCAGGAGACAGAAATAGATTGCCCTTAACAGTTTGTAGCAGTGAGTTGTCATGTGGCAAACAGGAATGCAGCAGGCACCGCACTGGCTTTCAACACATGCCAGGGGACTCAAAGAGCTGGAAAGCTGCTGGAAACCTTTCTTAAGCCCATCGACATGCTGGCACCTGCTGGCACTTCTTTGATCTAAGAGAGAGAGGTCTCTAACCTTTCTCTTCTCTCATCAGCTGATTCTATGAAAGGTCTCAGCAGGGATAAGTTTTATCTAAAGATAAGATGTAAAGGAGGTGAATTATAAAGGCAGACACGGGGAAGTCAAGTTAAATATAAGCACGTAGAAGTCATAGTGCAGATGGAAAATAAAACATTTCTAGAGCAGCATTCTCCATCTTTGGATCATGACCTCATGCGGTTCTCACCATGTGTGCCGGTCTGATGCATCACACCATCGCTAATATTACCAGACAAGGAAAAGGGCAGAGGGGAGTGGAAACACGCTGTACACTCGCTCTGACCCACCGCCACAGACAAACACACAGAAACTTCTGCACAACTCAAAACACAGCCCATCATTTTACTGATAAATGTACTTGGGGGGTAAAACTACTTCCTGTCATTTCCTGATGGAAGTCATATTGGAAAATATATATTGTGCAATATAGTATACTACAGATGTAAATTAGCCTTAGGCTAAATTTGGTGCATTGCATCAAATTATGTTTTAATTGCACACTGGCCTAAATAAATAAATAAATAAATAAATAAATAAATAAATAAATAAATAAATAAATAAATAAATAAATAAATAAATAAATAAATAAATAAATAAATAAATAAATAAATGTAAGTAAGTAAGTAAATAAATAAATAAATTCAGTGAATGATGGTTTAGGCTTTTTCTTTCAAGCTTGAGAGAAAAGATTAAACAAACATATAGTCGGTATTATGCAACTATATGCAGTATTTCATATCAATTTTGTGCATTAAAAACATACAAATCCATTTATTTCTCTGTATATAAAGTATTTGTTGTACTCCATGAACATAATTAAAATAAAATCAAAAACAGACATGAACGCAGAAAAAAACACTACCTCTAAGACAACTGTTTCAATCATGTTGGATTAAAAAACAAAATAAACACAGCTACAAAGTATCATAATCATGTCTTACAACTTTTGTTTGATTTCTTGCATTATTATCAAACACTGGTACCAAATTGTCCGGACCATAAGTCACATTTTTTCCTCAAAGTTTGGCCAGTCCTACGATTTATACTCTGGAGTGACTTAGACAGAACAGACAGAAGAGGCAAAAGATGAAAAAGAAAAGTAGTCTGAGACAGAGCGAAAACGTCGACGAGGAAGTGGGAGACCCATTATTTGTTTTAGAAGAAAGACAAAAAAAGAGAAAAAGCACACTGATTCCCACCAAGAGCTCCACACAGATGGCAGAGAAAATACAGTATGCCCACATGGTCCACAAAACCCCACAGTGGACAGTTTTGAGCTCTGGAGAACCAAGCATGATGTTGATTTTCAGTGGTGGGCAGCACTAAGAGTCAACAAAATTATTTTGATCCGCAAGTTCTAAAGCGATCATGCCCAATAAAACTTAGAGGAAGCTAAATCTAAAGCAAAAAAATGTCTCAGAGATCACCAGAGTATTTTCCAGTAACACCATGAGCTGTTCTTGTGCAATACTGCCATGACAGTTTATTTTCCACAGCATTGAATTTAAATTGTTACCTTTGTGTGTGCCGCTTGGCTTATACTTCAATACAACGTGAGACAGCGGTTTGGTTGCTAAAGATGCAGTGGGCCAAAAATGACCATAATTCATCCCTCTACCCTCCCAAAGCTCATATTTAAACAACAATAATGATGGCTGGATGTGTTTTTTTCACTCAACGATCAGTTTTGTGTTGGGTGAAGAGTCCACGGGAAAAAAACAATTTTTTTTTTCTCTGTTAACGGTGGGTGATGGAAAACAGATGTAAACATCAGCTTCACGTTCAAAGGGATCGAGCCAGCTGCTGTTCTACTCTTTTAACAACTGGCTTCAGACAAAATAATCCTTTCAAACAAAATAACATGAAGGAAGAGCTGCTCTGGACTGTCTCTTCAGTGCTTCTCATGACCGAACACACCCAGGAAGTGTCCGTCACTGTGTGATTATGGCCAGACGTCCAATGTGCTGTTGTGTAAAAAAAAAAGATGTTGTGGTTTTACTGTTCTGTGTTTTTGTATTTTTATTTATTTATTTTATATTTATTGCTGCGGTATTTTTTTATTATTATTTTTTTAAATGCTTGTGTAACTTTGGGCAGCCAGTTTGCAGCAAAGCCAGTTTTCCTGCCTTTGCCAAGGAGGACGTTTGAACAAGTGACGTATTTCATCTGTCAATCAATCCAAGAGCTATCCATAGGCAGCATTCTGCTGACATCAAAATCATAAGTGTGCCGTACAGGATTCTACCCGGAACCATTGGAGAGGGGGTACAAACTGTACAGCTGAGCGTGGTTCTGTGTCATTGGAACCTGGAGACTCACTTTGGCTGAACCGCAGATCAGAACCACAGTAGGTGCGCTGTTGGAAAGGACTGGGACTGGGAGTGTCGCCCAGAGACATAGCTCTAATAATTAGTGCTTTTAAATAAAAACTGTTACCCAGAAAGACAGTCAGCCAGAGTATATAGCTCTGTGAACAGAAGTTTGAGAACACCATATTCATACGATGAGGTTTCATTGTATTGACTAGAGACAGTATCCTTCTTCCACTGTTGAAGAGGATGATGATGATGATGAAAATTTAATGAAACAGGTGGCACTACATGGTTGTGAGTTTAGATGGCTTTCTTCCTCTGCTGTAGAAAATAATGATGATAAAAATTTGATGAAAAGTTTAGTTTAGCGCTACTCAATTTTAAATTTAGAAAGCACAAATCTGCACATTGTTAGAAAAAAATTAGTAAAACCCCTAAAGTTCAAATGAGACATTTAGGTCTGCAATTAGCACTTTAGGGGACTAGTGCCCACCACTGTTGATTTTTACCTCCGCCAAGGGCAAGGTAATGTATTTGGTCGCTTATGTCTGTCTGTTGGTCRTCTATCGTTCTGTCTGTGGACAACATTACTCAAAAACTTGTGGACGGATTGTCATGACATTTTTACCACATGTGGGTACTGGGCCAAGGAACACACCAATAAATTTTGGTGATGTTCCGGATCACGATGCGGATACAGGAAAAAATTTTAACACTTTGAGATTGGCAAAGCTGTGATGCTTTCGCAGGGCTTCTGTAAAAAACAGTGAGAGCGTTCAGTGTTCATTTGAACTGGATTGGACAGCACGGACATCAAACTTTATAAAAGTAATGTTAAAACCAGATTTAATGATGAATAATTTTTGCCATAATAATGCACATTTACAGAATGTTTTGTGACCACGAAGTGCGTGACTGCACCATGAAACCAATTTTTCCCATTTCCTCAAACACACCACATTTCCGAAACAACCAATTACGGCTGCAAATAACGATTATTTTAATAATAAAACGCTTAATTACATGAATATGAGTAGATGTAAATTAAGTTAACTCCTTAAGGATGCAAGTTATTGATAATGAATTAATCTGAAGTTGATTTATCTTATAGATCGATTAACAATTAATTAACGAGCAGCCACTTTTTTAAAAAAACAAAGTTTTCTCTTGAATCAAGAGGGTCTTCCCATAAAATGAAGGAATTTATATAATCTCCTGAATTAAAAAAAACAGAAGCACATAATACATATTTTAACAATTTATTTTGACAGCTGTATTAAATATTGACTGAAAAAAATGTGTATTTCTCCTACATGAAACATAACAGAAATTTAATAGGTTGCTGAATGAGGAAAATAGATTAAAATWATAAAATATGATTTTTAGATGTAAAACTATTATTAATTTATTATAACTAGAATTTATTTACATTTAACATTTATATTTTCTCTAATTCTTTACTTTTTGTTTCATTCTTGTTGGTTCTGTTTGACTAAAACATTGTTCTGACCCAGTAACCGGTTCTGAAGCAGCCCCCTCCCCCTCCTCCCCTCTCCCTGCAGACCTGCTGCTCGATCGCGTCTTTTTTTCCCCCCTTCATCCTGAACCGTTTTTCTGCTCAACAAATAACTTTGGGCCTCATTCAGAAAAAAACTGGAGAGTTTATAGTTTTGTCCTGAGAGGAGGACGAAACGGTGGATTTAGGTCTCCCTCCTCCCCGYACACACTTCCTCCTCGCGACGTGGCRTGCATCAAATCAGACGTCTTTTAAAAAGAATAAATTTAGCATRTACTTTTTATCATATMTTAAGATCTACTTTTGCTAACAACACGATTTAAAAACTGGTTTAAAGTTYGTAGTCTCTGCTTTTCACTCGAGAGTCAGAGAGGGYGGMTCTTTACAGGTAGAGTTTTTTCTTTCTTCCTAAACTTTTAGGTCAGCCAGCATTGACAACGCTGTGCGGGTGACGTAATCAGCTCCGCGACACGGCGAAGGACGCATAAATCCCGTGATACAACGAATCAATAATGAAATTCRTTGCCAACGCTTTTAATAATCAATGTTTATCGATTTTATTGATTCGTTGTTGCAGCCCTACAACCAATCAAAACAGTTTCTCGCTACTAGCTTGTAAACAGAGAGCTGCCGGGCCTCAAAGTTTGGAGACAGGGGAGCCAGGAAGCACTTTATAAAGAGAGTCAAACCATTACAAACTCATGCAAGGGGATAAAACAGATGTTTTACACTGTGAAATGTGACTGATGAAAACTTAGGAGCTTAATCCGACACCAGTTTGACAATGAATAATGTCGGGTGACGAGTCTGACTTTTTTTTTCACATTGGACTCCACCTAGAAGAAATCCCATGCATACTGCCTGCTTAAAAGATCGCTACGTCAGAACTTATTCGGCAAATGTGTTTCCATCTCTGCTTTTGAGCATTAACTATTACAGGATGGGGGACATTGGGCCTCATGCAAGAACGTTCGTATTCTTATCCTAAATTTCTCTTACTTTTGTTCGTACAAAGGGTTCGTACGAACA
>NW_013952485.1:1630956-1634195 GCF_001266775.1 Austrofundulus limnaeus | reverse complement strand
TGTTCGTACGAACCCTTTGTACGAACAAAAGTAAGAGAAATTTAGGATAAGAATACGAACGTTCTTGCATGAGGCCCATTGGTCTTGGCTGAGGTTTGCACTCTCCGAGTGCTTCTAGTTAATGGATGTGTTTATTCTACTGTAAACACTAGCACATAGCAGTAAGTATTTCCAAGCCAGGAAGGTCCTTTCTGTACCAAATTGTCATCTCATGGAGTTGCTTTTTCTTGCTATTGTGCTCATAGCTACATGTGGATCAAATAATCATCATAGATGTCTTCTAAATCACTTGAACTTTCTCCACTGAAATTGTTCTTGCTACACTTCCATCTATACTTAATACAAAATAAATCTTATCGCAAGCACCTGATTGGCAGCACCTGAGGGTACCAGAAGCTCAAAACAAGTGCCAATAGCACAAGCAAAAGAAGATGTTTAGCAATGGCAGAGAACATTTATGAAGTTTTTCATGTGCGCAACCCACACACTCAACTCTACTGCTCATTCCACAAACGCATGTTCCTTATAAATGTGACACTATTTAAAAGGGAAACTACAGGTTTTAATAGGTATTGCCAAGAAGCATTGTTACAGCAAAGAAATAATCTACCAAACACAAATTTCCTTACTTTTTGTCCTGTCTGTGTTCTGTCACTGGCTAATCATCAGCTTTGTGCTCAGGTGTTTTCATGACAGCTTTGTTTGTTTTTTGACACTTGAACGGCCTGAATGCAAAAACTATATATAACCATTGTATTCTATGACAGTGATTACCTGTAAAAAGAACTTGATGGTCACTGAATGCCCTTCCTGACATAACCTGGACTAGAACCTGCACCCTCTGGGTTGTAAGAATGTGGTAGCTACTGTGGCCCTGATGAGAATATATTCATGTTTTAATAAGAATGTAGTTTAATCTTCATTCTTATCTTTCAGAGACATACATTTTATTTATTATATAGAAAATGTTACGTTTTGACAAAACGTATGAATGGTTTTATGCATGGAACTGTATTTATAGCAAACTTTAAGCAAACTGCAACGAAGCTAGGATTGTGTACTTTGAACAAGCCTCTGGGACTGCTTTTTCAACAATGTATGAAATTATAATGTGCACGAATAATAAATTATATACATAAATTATAAATTTATAAGCCAAAACATTGATTCAAATTCCTAAATCGAATATTGGGTGTCCCTATTTCTAAAGATCAGGATTGACAAATCTAAAACCTTGATTCATCTGCCTCTATAAATAAAATGCCACAAAATATAAGTTTAATACTTTTTTGTCTCTGGCAATATTAGGAAGGTTGTAATGGATTTCATGAGAAATCAAGCACATGAAAAACGTTTGTGACTAAATGCATGAAAGCTAACCTGCACAAAACAACTAATAATTTCTTTCCCTTAAAAAATAATGCATCATTAACAAGGTTAAAGAGAGAAAACATCACAAAGTGAAAGTCGTGAAGCTCAGTAGGACTAAATTAGAGGAACACCCTTTAATGGCTGAAGTCAATTTTTTTAATTCTTTGCTGGACAACATTTGGGCTGTGACCAACTGCTGGGAAGAGACTTTTCTCTCTGTCTGAAAAAAGGCTTTGACTTGTGTCTTATCACATTTTAATCATTTTGCATGATGTAACGTTTGTTCTACTATGTAGTCTCATTACTGGAGCAGCTGTTCCAACTATGGCAGGGTTAAAAGAGGGCAATACACCTTCAGGTAATAGAGGTCCAGAAAGCCTGTACATCATCCATCACTCAAATTGTAAATCAATATCTTGAAAATTTAAGCAACGATTAACACCTTGCCGGCTCAGCGAGATGACGAGGATGCAAAGGGAGAAGGGCGAGGACTGGAGGGGTGTGTTCAGTGACCCACATCCCTTCCTCACTCCCTCCCCCCTCACTTTTGATTTCCCTTGATATTAGCTCCACCTGAGCATCATTCAAGCTTTCTGCCCTACTACAACTGAACATTTCTTTGCAACACCTGAGCCATGATAGTCAGATGAAAGCATCATAGATGTGAGAAAACAAGAGTCACCAGGCCTGACACAGTTGGTTTCTCATAAACACCTTTTTCCTCTAATTCATCCACCCACCAAGCAGTCACTTCCTGTGCTGCCAGATAAGTTGCTGAGGGCAGCAGCCCATTCACACCAGGCCAACCATTAAAGCTGGTCTCAAAGACATGCCTGTTTACCTGCAAAGTTTCTATTCACCTGGAAGTGAGTGCAGGTGTGATGACTGGTTCTAACTGGAATTATCCCCTTCCATACTAAGGAGGTACTTTAGTTTTCATGTGCACTGTGGCTCATTTAAATGGGTCAGCTAAGTTCATCTCTATTCAACACATTCAGCACTGTGGTTACTGGCTACTGGCATATTCTCCATTCAGTTTCACAAAAACAAAACAAAAAATGATGACTGCAGAGGAGCAAAGTTATTTGTCACCCTGACTATGGACAAAAGAGAAAAAAAAAACACTTTAAACACTGACTGCAGCACATAGACACCAGAGGTTCGTGACAGTATTGACAGATGGCGGCCCTTACGTATCTGCTGATGATATTCCGGAGCAGGCTGAAATCCATCCTTCATGCAGCTCCGGCGGAGACTAAAACTGCGCGACAGAGACGTTCAGCTATCTCTGGGTCTTCGGAAACGCTACCTATGGATCTTTCCATCCGTATCCATCGCTTCCTGCCGCCGCCAGCGTGTCCGTGATGTAGCGAGGAGCAGCGGTCTCAGTCACTCCGCTGCCTTTGATATTTTCACGGCATCCCTGGAGGAATAGCCATTACAACARTCTTTACTCTCGCGCTGCCGGCGACATTTCTGAAGAATTTCCCACCACTTACACACCACCACAGCCTCCGGTCCGTCGTCTTTTAAACTCGCCGTTTGCGTAAATAAAAATTACAATTGTTTTAATTTCTTTTTCCCCTCACGAGAGAAGAGTCGTCGTACCGTCTGCGTGTGCGCGCAGCTCAGCTGCAACAGCGGTGGCCCCGAAGCGTCTACAATGCGCGTCAGATGACTGTTCGACGCATGCGCATTGACGCATGTAGCGTCACAATAAATCTGAATACAACAAACACAGAAATTGTGACGTTTAGAAAACAGACTTCAAAATACCACATTTTCTATCAACAACAACAACAACAACAACAACAACAACAACAACAACAACAACAACAACAACAACAACAACAACAACAACAACAACA
>NW_013952485.1:1622147-1630026 GCF_001266775.1 Austrofundulus limnaeus | reverse complement strand
CTTTCATTTTTTGTGATTTGTATTTTAATTGTATTGAATTTATGTTGTTTTTAATTAAATGAATGAATAAACGTAATTTACATTACTTTACTTTACTTTACTTTACTTTACTTTACTTTACTTTACTTTAAAAAAGAAGCCTTGAAGCTGTGACATGAAGTTACAAACTAATAAATTAGGTCCCTCTCTTTATTGAACTATTACAGTATATCTAGACTAACTTTGCTCATCTTTTCAGTTAAGTTTTCATTAAATAAGAGCACAATCTATTTTTACACTGTAATTTCACCCCCAATTTATTAACTGCTCTTTTTCTCTTTTTCATAATAGCATCAAAGACAAAAATGACTTGACATATATTGATTTTTATTTCATATGTGTGCTAGTGGTGCAAAGACCATGACTGTACCTGCAAAATGTCATTAACAAATTATCACACACATGCCATAAGCAAACAAAAAGAGCTAGTTTGTCACATATTTCTGAATGACACAAGCATGTATCCAGTGTGAAATATTAGCATCTAGAGAAGTTTTTATCATGTAAACCACTGGTGAAACACTCAAAGTAGTTTTATGTTTTAATRTCCTAATAGAGAATAAACAGCTGTGAGTGAAATATGGAGATAGGAACTAGATTTCAAATAGAAAAATACCATCCAAAAGTACTTCCCATCACTGTGCCAAGACTTTGACATATTGGAATCAGTATATTTAACATTTGAGTATGTTTATTCAGGGACATTTCTCATGCTCTGAGTGCCAGCTGTCTGTTCTGCCTGAAACAAACAAACAAACAAACAAACAAACAAACAAACAAACAAACAAACAAACAAACAAACAAACAAACAAACAAACAAACAAACAAACAAAAACATACATTAGCTGACACCCTCTGTAACATGGTGCATTTCACAGTAAAAATTTTCTATTTTTCTGCACATTTTTCAGGATATGAAAGAATACTTTTGTTTTAATTTTTTTATTGTAAAATCAAAATTCATGCAAAAGCTAATGAACTATGAAAACTCTCAGCTATTTTTGCGAGAGTTACTGGTTCAACTGTTTGAAATGAAAACAGAAGGTTAATATTGAGATTTTGGTACAAAAAAATCTTTTATGTACACAAACCTGTGATCAAACAGACTCTCTGTTACTTTGAATAATTAAATCAATTAAATGAATAATGTAATTTAATGAGGTTGGTCATTTTGTTCATTTCTATGTGGCCCTGTGGTGGACTTGCGACCTGTACCCCACCCCTCGCATAGTGACAGCTGCATATAGGTACCAGTGACCCCCCTGACTCTGAAAGGAAGAAGAGTACAGATAATGGATGGTTGGATTTTGCTCATCTATTATTCATTTATAGCACATATAAATATTCATGATAAAAATCACAGTTTGTTTTTTAAGATACATATTTATGTCTTTTCCATGCATGTTGTTAAAGCATACTAACACCAAGTTTATTCAAAATTAGAAGCATATTTCATCAAACTCAGAGCAAACAATCGTCAAGTATACTAATGATTAGATGTTTCATCAGTTTACTAACAGAGGAAAAGTCTCACAAATTTAAAAGCATGCATTACAGATCATTTTTACATGCAAATGTAAAATAAAATCTATTTAAAGCTTGCTGTTTCATGCAACAATCTAAAGAGCAGTCATGCTGTTGCACTGAGTTTTACAAGTCAAACACAGTTTAACTATTAACTGTATAAATTTAAACTGCCAATAAATATTGGATTAAAACAGAATCTAAAAATAACTACATCTCCATCCATAGGGAGGATCCTCTGACAGCAGGTCAGTAAAATGTGATGTCTGCTCGAGACATTTCATTTACAGTGTTAAGACTTTCAATTAGGCCAGACACTATTACTAATGTATGTGGCTCCAGTGCTTTCAGCTCCTGACCTGTTAATCCTTGATGCGGCTGTTTCCCTTCCACAAAACCCCAGGGTGGGATTCTGAGGACTGAGACAAGTTTGCCTCAGTGGATAAATTACAAGATGTTCTTTGCTTTTCAGCCAGGGCAATTATATGGATGTTAATGCTGTGTTGAACATGGCACAGTGTTATTAAAACGTATAAGGTGAGATTCTTGATATATAAAAGACAATGAACAATTTTATATAATGATTTCTAAATTCTAGAGATTTTTCAACCAATTTTCACTTTTTCTTATTTTAAATTTCCTCATCATTTCCAGCTTTTATATAAAAAACAATGCTCATTATTTTCATAAACATGGTAAAAAGTGTTGCTGAGTTTTCAGCATGTTTCAGTCAGGATTTGTGTTTTTTTTTAATTGGAGCTTAATTAGCTTATTGTGTTTTAAACCAAAAGTTTTTTTGAATAAACTTAACTGTGTCTAATTTTATCTGACTTTATCCTTATTGGTTTTATAATATGTGCTGGAGCTAATAATAAAACATCCTGCTTGTACGAGGAATATGGGTGTACACAGAGTCATTGGGGCTAAAGTACATTTTTGAGTTGTATTTTTAGTTTCATGAAGCACAAGCTGCCTCAAAACAGCTGACTGMACAATAAAACCTACAGTTAGAGATCATTTGCTGGAATAATACTGTAAGAGAAAAAAGGTTAAGGGTAAATCAACCAATTCCCAGATGCTGACAAGTTGTTGAGTACAGCTACACTGCACAAATACTTATATAGGAGATTTTATGTACCAGTTTTTCCTGCGTTTTGTCATCATTACAGCTCCTGCAAGTAGCTGACACTGCTCTGTCGTCAGCACAAACCCTGGATCCTATTATACTGAACACATTAATATATAAACTCCCTGAATCTGGAAACTGGCCAATATGAGGTATGTGATACAGAGAAAAAAGCACACTGATTTTCAATATGCTGCAGTCCTAGAAGGTTTTGAGGTTATTTTGAATAGTAATAGAAATTTAGACAGAATCATTATATTCACAAGCTTTAAATTAATATGCAGGATTATATTAATGATTCACTAAAATCAGGTATTATCCAACCTTCCTTGTCCCCTGCTGGTACTGGTTTTTTCATTGTCGGTAAGAAGGGTGGGACCTTGCGTCCATGTATTGACTATCGTGGCTTAAATGAAATCACAATCAAAAACAAATACCCTCTTCCTCTAATGAGCTCAGCGTTGGAAGACGGCTTTCAATACACCGAGTGGTCACTATGAATACCTAGTTATGCCGTTTGGGCTGACCAATGCACCTGCAGTATTCCAAAATCTGGTCAACGATGTCCTTAGGGACCACATAAATATTAATACCTTTGTGTATCTGGACGACATTTTATTTTTTTTCTAAAGACCAAGAAACACACCAGAAACATGTTCGTGATATCCTCCTTCGCCTCTTACACCAACTTTATGTCAAAGCCAAGAAATCTGAATTTCATACCACTTCTACAACCTTTCTAGGTTTTAACATTTCCTYAGAACAAATCTCAATGGATCCAGCCAAGGTATCAGCAGTCAAGGAGTGGCCCATTCCCTAGTGCCGTAAACAACTTCAGCGTTTCCTGGGCTTCGCCAATTTTTATAGAAAATTCATTAAGAACTTCAGTTCCATTGCTGCATCTCTCAATTCGTTAACCTCCATTAAAACCAGATTTTCTTGGACTCAATCAGCAGAAGAAGCCTTCACTAAACTTTAACACGTTTTGTTCCGCACCAGTACTTCGATTCCCAGATCCAGATCATCAGTTTATAGTGGAGGTAGATGCTTCTAATACAGGGGTTGGAGCAATCTTAAGTCAAAGATTTCATGATAATAAGATTCATCCATGTGCCTTCTTTCCTAAGTCCTTGTCCCCTGCAGAGAGGAACTACGATGACGGTGACCGAGAGCTTCTGGCTGTGAAATTAGCCCTGGAGGAATGGAGACATTGGCTGGAAGGGGCCAATCAATCATTTATCGTCCTGACCGATCATAAGAATTTGGAGTACTTAAAGTCGTCTAAGAGGCTGAATCCCCGTCAAGCCAGGTGGGCCCTGTTTTTCTGCAGATTCAATTTTTCTTTATCTTACAGACCAAGAACACCAAGGCAGATGCCCTATCTAGAGTTTATGAGTCTGACCAGACCAGTGGCAACCAGGGAGGGTTCATCCTGCCAGAAACAGTTTGCATGGCCATCGCCCAAGTCGAGAGGGAGGTCAGGGAGGCCCACCAGAACCACCCCCCACCAAGTGATTGCCTGGATGGTAAGCTCTTCGTTCCAGACCACTTAATTACCAAAGTCCTCTAGTTTTGTCACTCCTCATGTCTGTTCTGCCATCTGGGTATCACAAAAACTTTAAAGTTAGTGTCCAAGTCAGTGTTTTGCAAGTCTCAAGTAAGTCTCAAGTCTTTATCCCCAAGTCTCGAGTCAAGTCTCAAGCAAAGACAAGTCAAGTCAAATCTCAAGTCAGGCAACAGTCAAGTCAAGTCCCAAGGCTGAAACTTGGAATTTCAAGTCCCTTCAAGTCGTTTTTAAAACCTATGTTGCATTCACGTACATGTTAAATGTAAATAAAAGACCATGTGTTCTTTTTTGGTGGAAAAATAAATATTTGTCAGTTCAAGTAGGGGGTTCAATCTACAGTCTTTGTTGCCAATTTCACCTCAGTATTGATAAAGACATGTGAATTAAGCTTGCCAGAATCACTATCCAAGACAGAAAATAATGTGCTGCACTGTGAGTTAACATCTCCACTGAGTGTTATGTTCAGGGTCCATACTATTGTACATTTTTTTGTAACAGGAATTTCTGAAGGATAGCAAAATAACTGGATTTTGTTTTGTTTGTTTTGGAAATGTGTCCAGAGGTTAATAACCACTGGACAAATTTGAATCAAACTCTTGTAATATAATCACTGGCTGTACATCTACAACTTATTAACTTTCAGAGTCGACCAAGTTCAAGACTACAACTGAGTGACAAGAGCCAACACAAAACTGGCTATAACTCAGTCACTTAATACACTAAGTTTGGTGTGGTGGTAGCTAAGAATCATCCTCAACAAGAGATCACTTGAAATCTTGTGATAACACGAGATTATATCACAAGATTATAAACCAATTGGGAATAATATCAAATACAAGGTATAATCAACATGTCTATAACTCCATTTCTTTACATTATCAACAGATATTAGTAGAAAACTCTGGCATAAAAGTGTAGGGCAACATGTAGTCTTTCAAAGAATGCTAGACCTTTGATTGAACATCTGTCTTACTGAGTTCATTTCTGTTTCATTCATGTCATGAAGTCACTGAATGTTTTAAACATAAAGGTCTAACTGCATTTATCAGCATAAAACAGGCAAGGGGTGCAGTGAGATCAGCTGATTTCATTTATCTGCATTCATTTGACTGGTGGAGAAAGGAAAGCAGAAATTTGCTGCCATCTAGTGGGCTATGATAAAAAACACAAGCAAACACAAGGCCGAGATCCTCGTTTCTCTGCTTCAATTCTCATTTGGTTGAGAATCAGGTAATTTGGCCACTAATTACTTGGTTAAAGTAGCTCTAATTGGAGGACCCTTAACATTTACCCTGTTTCATGGGAGAACAAATTTTAACAGAAGGTGGCAATTAAGCCTAAAATCTGTTGTTTGCTGTTTTTTAATTCATAAAGCAGCTGCAGCCACATCAGACTGAGGTCTGGACGTGTTACTGATTGACTTTGGAGTGTGTTCAGTGATTGTTTTCTTGTTTGGCTGATTTGGCAGTTAAATGGGTGAATCAGCTTGCAAGGTTTGTTTGACCTCTTGACCCCGTGTCAGAGGTGAGCAGATGTGACTCGTGCAGCTCATGAGAATCTGCGCGCGTGAATACCGCAGGATGCGAGAGGATGCTACAGATAATAGGTGAGTGTTGGAGTCTCTGGCGACGCTGATGCTTGTCGCAGTGTGCCTTTTTCTCTCCTCGCCCGGCCTGCCGGTGCCAAGAGAGGGGCTTAAACCTGCGTCTGGAGAAGCGGAGTTGCGAGATCCCAGAGAGCGCACGCTTGGCACCGTGAAATAGGATTTGGGAAGGACCGAAGCAATGAAGCGAGAGGGAGGAAGAACAACTGCCAAGTCCTCTCTGAGGATTTGGTAACCCCCTCCTCACCCTGTTAACATATTCAGTTTGAGCGCACATCCATGCACACACACGTGAGGGAGAGGAAGATAGGGTTTGTGGATGGAAGGGGAAAGAAAAGAATGGCACAGAGAGGAGGAACAGTGTAGTGAGTGAGACAGTGACCTGAGCATATGTTCCTCATCAACTCCTACAACTCTCTAATCCTGCCAAAGCCTTTTCCAGGTGCCTCCTGCCCACCTATGAACATGTATGCGAGTATAGGCAATGACACATATGTGCTGGCTTCCTGCACGCAAAATCTGTAGAATATTCTCTGCAAATGACAAGGCAGGCAAGAGAGGCTGGCGTGTGGTTGAGGAGTGAGGGATGGGGGGAGAGAAAAATAAATGGGCGTGGCTTCTCACACGGCTGTCAAGAAGGTGATTGATTTTCCGCCCCCTGTTATCGAGGCCAGCAGCCACCAGGACCCTGTCCAACACACACAGCTATCAGCAGCTCAACGCGCTGAAAATAGGTCTATCAAGTATCATCTGTCTGTCTCTGTGCATCACGTGGTCATTACAAATCTRCATAACTGGCTGTGTGTTTGCAAGGAGCACGAGGGAAAAGAAGAAATTAGGAAAGCTCAGAATTACTGCAGCTGGCATGGAAACGAAAAAAAAAAAAGGATCTGGTATAAACCTGAGAGCAGAGTAGTTGATGCTATTGTCATAGTAGAGCTTCGGTGATGCTGTATCTATAATAATGACAAGCGCTCTATTCAGAGATAGACTGCTGTTGATGAAAGCAGAAGTCAAAATTTAAGGCAAAAAAAGTGGAACCTTTGAATTTCTGCTTTCACTTCTGCTTCCTTATACCTTTGCCCTCTCTAACCTCCTGTTGAGTGATTTTTCTTTCTTTTTTTCCAATTTTCCACAAAAGGACTTGTGCAATTTTGCCATTACTCATATTATTGCTGTTGGCTGCAAACTGAGTCTTGGCTCTGTTCCTCAGGGGTAATTGGAAACTGCAGGTGTGAGAGGGCACATTAGCATACACAAGCTTTGCACAGCGTACTGCTTCAGCCCTAATGGCAGTAAGAAAAATACATCTATCATGCTAATGCTGAAAAGATGGATGTGCGCTGTAGTTACACCATCGAGACCAGTCATAAAAATGGGATGGCCTGTGGCGTTAGTGAGCTGCAGGACTCGTTGCCCAAAGTGTTCCTGCAGTATGTTTGTGTGAGAACCTGGGACACCATGAGGGAGAAGATGGTTTTGAGCGTCTCTGACTTAAAGAGGACAGTTGCCAAATATTTAACAGATTGATAAACTTCAGAAATTATTTGCACAACTCTAAAATAAACTGTGCAAAATGAAAAGTTTCTAAAGTGATGGCTCTGTTGACAGATTGTGAATTATTCCCATACCCGTTAGCTCTTTGAACTACTTCAAGTAGGAGAAACAGAGTGCAATTCTGACTGAAGTGACAAGCTAAAGGCTAGTCTGAGCAAGAGCAAAGTGGACTGCTGCTGTCCTAAAATAACTACACCCTCAAAGTCGTTAGTTCCAAAAATCAGTTTAAATGGAACGTTACTTTCCCAAACGACTGTTCAAAAAAATATCTACAACAGGTAAGCTATTAATTATTCATTTATTTTTTTTATAAAACCCAACTTCAAATTATCTGAGCTAGAGAGAGTAATTATTAACCTTATATTAGCCAATGTTGTTATAGCAAGTTTCAGATTTTCTCTGCTCAGCATGTTTTTGTTTGTGTGTTTGGGAATAGTGCTGAATGCGTACATATATATATATA
>NW_013952485.1:1618005-1622132 GCF_001266775.1 Austrofundulus limnaeus | reverse complement strand
TATATATATAGTATATTCAGCATTCAACAACACTCTCATTCAACACTTAGTGTGATCAAATAGTTCACTTTAGAATATGTATTTTTGTTCAAAGTTAAAAAATATACCATGTCCTGTGGTCAAAATTGAGCTGGCCATGTTTTGTTTTGCCAAATGAAACAAATGCAAATTTGTTTTCAGTAGTTTTACTCAGAACATTGTATTTATTTTGAATATTTAATTGCATTTGGAATTCATAACCTAACCAATCAAGTGTGAAATGAAATTATGAAGGTGAAAAATGTTTAAACAAATGTTCAGGATATTTTGTGTCCAAATGAAGGCCACTTTCTGATCTTATAGCAGTTTCTGTGGTCATAAAAAAGAGGGAAATAGTATTTTTGCTACAGTTTAATTTATTTAAGTATTTACAAAATGTAAAATTGTAGCAAACACAATAGTATTACAACTAGAGCTAAAATAAAATAAAGAGACAAGTTTGCAAAAACTCCAAATCTGAAAACTAAAGGGGAGATGAAGGATACTGAGTGGCATTATGATATCACCTTCCTAAAGTAATCCCCAAATTCATAGATATGTTTGAAAAACATTTGCAAATAAGAAGTTGTTTAGTTCTATTTATTTTATTAATAATAATTTTAAACCTAATGAGTTAACACAATTCTGAATGTGTTGCTAGTGTACATAATTCATCATGTGATCATCACTTTCTTAAAACAACTACCTAACTCATTTTTTACGTTTTTAGGAAACACAATGTTGAAGTTTTGCTTATTTTTTTGTGTTTCCTGAAAAGGATGAAAAACAAAATGAGTCAGGCTCATTGCATGTTAAGAAGGCATTTTACATCACTACAATGTTGCTATGAGTGAGTATTTTTTTTATCTCATGATGAAGCATCTTTACTTAAATGTGATTTGTTTTGTGTGTGATTCCACTGCATAGGACACAAGGAATTATAAGCACTACCAACCCATTCAGTTGGGTTAATTCATTAGGAACTGCATGATTATTATTTGTAAAATAAGAATAGAAAAGAACAAAACAACCTTTTATTTGCAAATGTTTTAGAAAAATATCTTCTTTTCTTGCCTTACTGCTACATGTGTCTCCAGTCAAATCACAGCAAGCTTTTTCTGATTTTGAGAGGAACTTTTGTGCATAGAAATTTAAAGCATTAAAAAAACATCCAACGACAATTCTGTCAGGTGCAAACGAACATCAAACTCCCAAGCATTGTGAAGAAATCCAAATTGTCAAATCTAATTGTAGGATATTTTGTATATCTGGATGTTCAAAGACTCATTGTGGAACACTTTGCCGTCAGAGAAAGAGAAATTTAAAGCGGAGCAACCAATTTCTTCTTAGGAAGCAAAATAATGACCCATTTGGACCCCCTGCCATGTGTGCATGAGGGTGTGTGCCCCTTCAGCTTGCTAACCATGTTATCAAATTGAAGGGGCACACAAGTCTGTATGTGTTATTACCATATCCACACACATACACACTCATGCACACAGACTTGCAGTGTCGTTCTTTGTCCTGTCTTCATTTTTTTTCTCTCATCTATACGCAGAGCTGTAACAGCTTGTTAAACAGTGACATGCATTGACTCTGGGACCCCCTGTGGAGCACGTCTCACTGTAGCCAAGGTTTCATGTACATGCACCAGGCATCACTCCACTACTTCAAAAAGGCTGTGGCTCAAACTGCCTTCAAGAGCATGTATACACTGTGAAAGTAGAGGAGGGACCAGTACACAGCAAGGGTAAAACAGGTCAGATGCAGAAAAAAAGTAAGTGAGACTAAAATATGTTTATTTGGCCTGAACAACCTGTTCCCCCGACAGGGATTATTAAATGCACCAACCTGCCACAAGCAAGAAAACATATCCTTAAACTAGAACCTGGAGTTTGTAAAAAACAATGAATGTGTTATTATTATTTTCTAATTTAGCCACGCAATAAGAATATTATATTTTTTAAATTGCACACATGAAAGATTTTGTTTCGTGTTTTTAGTAAATTAATTTAATAATACATGAAGCTGTTTAATGGGGATGAAAACATATTTCTGCAGACAGAATTATAAGTAAAACTGAAGTTTAGGAGAGAAAACTCATCATTAAATTCAACATCAAACTAATTTTCTGTCCTTCCAGGAAAACACATAAAAACAGATGTGAAAAATGCATTAAAATATTATGAGACTGTGTTTCTGATACAATTCAAGTTTGCAACATTTTCATAGGATTACATGTATTTGTTTGCTTGTACAAAGGTTTGATTACAACCCCAATCAATCTACTGTACTGACATCAAAATAAGCCAGGTGAATGCTAGAAATTGAACTGACAAAATGTCAGGATTTTATACAACATAGAGTTCTTTTCTCAACAATTAGGTCACTTGTTTAGTTTAGTCAGAACATAAATACCTTAAAAACTGAGCTGAATAATAATAATAATAATTTAACCAAATGAGATAACATCCTGGTCTGGCCTTTATTTCCCTAATCCGTGCTCGCTCTTGTTAGTTAATAGGTTCATTTGTGTTTAGAATGTATTTTGTATGTGTTTTGCGTTTACTTGCTTTACTGTTCAAAATTCAGATTTCTTAAACTGGGCAGTGCACCACCCCTTGAAAACCCAGACTAAGTGGACAGCTGATAATAAAAAAGGGAATCACAAGACAGCTGCTTATTCTTTCATTGAGGTGTAGCAAACTGAAACACTAGAACAGAGGTCTGCAGCCTTTATGATATGAAGAGCTCATTTTTACCATCTCCTACTAAATATACAGTAATATGCACAGGATGTTGCCATAAGATTGACTTGATCCTTAAAATTAAGATTAGATCATTTGCACAGTGATAAAAACTAACTGCACCAGGCCATTCTTACTGTTGTATCTATGTGATGATGACTCAGTACACTGTTTACCATTGTAGCTAAACATGGAGGTATAAATAAGTAAAGGCCTTGTTTTGTGAGGAGGCTGAAGTGGACCGGCCTTGGTGCTGCTGTGCTACCTGCATTTTATTGGTGTTTGTTGGAGAATGTCCTGACCTTTGGCATAGCGGTTTGGTACGACCACTGCTGTGTCTGACAAAAAGGGGCTGCGAAGAGCTCAGAAACGTACAAAAAGCAGCCTCCCTTCTTTAGAGGACATTTACATCAACAGATGCAGGACCAGAGCAGAGAGATCCCACCCACCCTGCCTTCGAGCTGTTCTCTCTTCTTCCATCGGGCATGAGGCTGTGCAGCCTGAACACTCACAAAACCAGGCTGTGAGCCCCCTGAACTCTGTTTAAAGGATCCTCTGCATTTCTAGTGTTGTATTTATTGTTGTGATTATCAGTATGATTGTGTTTTTAACTGAATGATTTTTTTAGACTATAGAATGTAGTATGTGTGTTTTTAGATATTTATTGTCAGGGATTTTAACATGGGTACCAGAGTAATAATTTTGTTCTCATGTTTTTACTTGTTAAATGACAATAAAATTGATTGATTGATTGATTGATTGATTGAATGCGCTCTATTTAATCCTAACACATATCACTGACCCTAATGTAAATAAAACAGTTAATTTGAGTCACATTATACTATAACATATTGTTTAATGTTCAATAAAACATCTTCATTTATCATAATATTTGCGACCCATCACATCGAAACGAGGATGAAGTCCAAAAGTGGGATATGGAGAAATAGGCAAATATAGTGTTTTCACTAAAATGTTAAAAAATTGTATTTTGTCAAAATATAATGAATAAATGCCTTATCAATGTATCATTTGAATGAACTGTCTGAAACATAATCATAAAACTAAATTTTGAAGCATTTTTTGAGCAGTAGCAACAAAAACCTGATTTTGAGGAAAAACGCCTTAAAATTTTAAGATTTTCCCTGTGAGCTAGCAAAGTTTTGTTTCTTTTCAGCAGGGAAATCTTAACATTCAAATATAATTTGAGGTTTCCTCTTTATAAGGACATCAAAAATTCCTCATTAAAATGACATAAAATTAGGATTCAGACCAAATATTTATGTATTATTGTAACCAACAAGACAAATTAAGTCATATATTGTATATGGATTTAATTATGATATCTGAATGATCCAGGTA
>NW_013952485.1:1606753-1617898 GCF_001266775.1 Austrofundulus limnaeus | reverse complement strand
ACACACACACACACACACACACACACACACACACACACACACACACACACACACACACTTACTTTTTTGTTTCTTTTTGGCACTTTAAAATGTTTTTTTTTTTTTACCTTGAACTACTTTTTGACTTAAAAACTGCTTGGAAGCCTTTCAATTATAGTCTTTTTACAATGTTTGAGCTTTTAGTGTCAAACCTGTTACATTTTGCACAGAGGAACTTTATTTTTATTATTTATGGAAAGAGCCTGAGCTGAAAAAGATTTACAAACAAGATTCTTAAATGACTCAGTTTTCATTTTCTGGTCAACTCAAGATAACAAAAAAAAAAAAGAAATCTTTTCTTGGTTACAAGTTCATCTGAGAATTTGAATTATTTTAATGTACACATTTCCAAACCAGAATCAAACAGACAACTGAGAAATGTTTTAGTTTTCTTGTCTTCATAGCTCACGGCAGTGTGACATCTGCTCAGTATCAAAAGGAGAAGTGATACAAACTCAACGTGTCACATTCTAAGAGCTGAAAAGTATTATCTCACAGGCCCGATGAAATTGTAACAAGGGCCAAATTTGACCCGTGTGACATGATTTGATTTTTGCATTTGAAGAAAAAAAATCTAACACAACAGAACTGTGGCCAAACACGTGAGAAAGCAGGTGAGCATCCTTTCAGAAGTGGGCTGTGGATTTTTTCAAGTTGTTTCTTGCTACATTTTGTTTCATCTTTTATAACCTCAGAGTGGTCAAGGGGCAGTGAAGGTGTCAGAAAATAAAAATGCTGCTGTACTTGTGACATATTAGCCTCATGTAAAAAAGAGTCAAAAAGAGTTTGTGCATTTAGGCATCTTCTGCCTCTAATGCATGTTCGTGTTTGTGCACGTGGTGTTTGTGTGCATGTGCTCTCCTTGCAGGAGGTCAGGACCCTCCTTGTGCTGACTGACTGTGAAGGATTATTATGGGATTAGGGGTTTCTCAGTTACCACGGTGAGATGATAATCACAGTGGCCAGCCTCTGATCTCTACTAGGATAGGATCGGAGCATCAATCAAACTCGAGGCTCTCGGGGATGAGAGGCGACACTGCTGTGAGCGTGAACATGTGGTGGATGTTTAGATGTGATTGGCTGCTCATGTGTGGATGTGTCATAATCAGCTGTCAGAGGGGAGGGAGGGAAAGAGTAGAGCTTCTTTTTTTCCTCCCAGAAGATCATTGAATTTATGTTATATGGAAATAAAATATGGCCCTCCCTTCCCTCCTTACCTCCAGATGGTCCCCACGGAGAGAGGGTGATTATCTGACCCATCTGAGCCAGGGAACCTGAGAGTGTTGATGTTGGGTGGGCAGTGCAGTACCACGCCAAGTCTCCTGTCCCCAGGAGCCTGAACACGATCCCCCCCTTTACCTGTCCCGTGTCTCTGGTCCCCTTCCTCGCTCCCTCCTCCCATCAGTATTTAGACTTTCCGCTCTCCACCCTGGGATAGACTTTCTCCCTCCTGAAACGACGTGGCCATGGACTGCTGGGATAGCAGGACACGTGAGTCCATTGAAGAAGGTGTCAAGTGAGACAAAAACAAGGAGGCAGAGAGAAACAGGAGCAAAACCAATGAGCAAGTGCATTTTTTTGTGATCATGTGGACATGGATTTGTATAGTCTTCTGCTCCTTCCTTTCTGCTCCTCTCTCCTCTCATCGTCTCTCTTGCGAATTAGGTCAGGTGATTTTCCTTTCTTGTTTGATTTACATTTATCAGAGCTCCCTGTCAAGCTGCAGGGGTCAGAACACGATGTTGCCTAACTACAGGCCAGACCAAACAAACAACAGATCAAAACAACTTATTTTTGCTCAGGGATGCAGCAGAGGACACATTACAGGAAATCAGAAACTGTTCCATGAAACTTTTCCATTCTAATATATGAATTAAAATCATGTTTCATACTGGCTAGATGGGATTAAAGATGTATATTGTGGTAGTTGTAATCAAATTGAGGACTAGAATTTAAACTCAAACTTTATTCCAATAACTGTGCCATCACACCAGATGGCAAAACATAATGTCTTATCTTTTGTATCTACTCAGTTTTTTCCTTAGTGCAGTCCCTTCTGTCTATCTTCTATCACAGTAGCAGCCTCTAGCGTCAAGAAGTACAGAACAGAACCGAAATTCACCGAGTAAGCTGAAAAACACAACAATGTTAGCCTAGAAATATGTCTGCAGAGCACAATCTGTTTAAACGTGTTAAGATGATGACTCAGATTATCAGGGTTGTGAGGTTCTGAACCCAGGATGCAGACATGAAAACTGTGGAAACTCAAAGGCAAAAAAGGAAACTGATTTTTATTTATTTATTTATTTATTTATTTTTTACAAAAAGTAAAATGCTGTTGTGGCAGCAGAGAATACTTAATGGGAAAAGTACAAGGAGACAAACCTAACTGACTGAGGGAAGCACAATGAATCAACAAGGATCGAACAGAAAGACTACAAAGAGACACTGACGAGGGACAATGACACACACCTGGGGAGAGACAAGGATCAGGTGAGTGAGACCAGAGAAACACTGGGAAAACAGAAACACTCGAAGTGACCAAAGAAAGAGCACAAATGAAAATTTCCTCCTGAAGCCCTTTATCCATAAAAAAACTCAAGCACAAAAGGAAAAATCTTGTAACAATTTTTAGCCTTTTTGTCCAAAAAGTAAAACAAACAAAACAAAACAAAACAAAACAAAATAAATTCTCATGAATCACCTGGACAAGATCTTAATGAACACATTTTAACTAAAAAAATGAAACAAAACAAAACAACACAAAACAAACAAAAACAAAAAACATCATTTTTTAAAGACTGTTATATTTTTGTATAGTCAGGACCTAAGTGCACTTTGTGTATGAAAAGAATACAGACTAATTAGGCAAAATTAAACTGTTTTTAAAATACTTTTCGGTGAGTTATAATTTTAGAGCAATGCAGCAACTAAACAAGTCAAGTTCTAATATGATTACTGTCATGAGAATTTCCGAAGATACTTTTAAATATTTTTCTTTTAAAACAATTAAAATATCTTTATGTTAGATTACTGCAATTTGCTCCAATTGGTTAAAATGTTTTCTGGTACTCATCACATTGCAAAGTTTACTGTCTAAAAATTAGCTTTTCTATTAACTGTGACTTTTGTGGGGGTTGGATATTTTGGGGTTTTGTGATGGACACAAATTGTTTTTTGAGTAATTGACATGAACAATAGTAAGCATGAGGAGAGGGGGAGCAGTTTTGTTTATTCTTAAAAAAAATAAAAGCAAAATACAAAAAGGCTTTCTCACACAGTACAGTTCATTATGCCTGTGTTGTTCTGTATTTCACACTATGCATACAACATACAAGATACAGCGAGTTAAAACATGAATTTTATTCAGCATCCATGGCCCTCAGTTAAAGTTGAAATAAGACTACAAAATGAGCACTTTTTTGTTATTTATAGAAGCTTTTCACAACTTGTTCAGTCTTTGAATTGATGACAAGTTTATATTTTGGTTTCATAAAACAAACACAGGTTGTTGTTTTACATTTGTTTGTTAATGTCAATGAAAAAATATCAAGTTTTCTTTCATTTTTCCTTGACTAAAACTGAAAAAATAAATATCCACGTGATTAATTTTGGACTGTTTTTTGCTGTGTTATGCTTGATTTTAGAATTTGTTGCATATTTAATTGCTGCAAATCTCTAAAATTGTATTTAATTAGACACAACAACTTGACATATTTTCTAAAGAAACACCACAGTGCATTCAAAAGAGGGCAGTGTAACCACACTTGCAGGTGATGCTTTTATTCTTGCAGATGCCACACAAATAACGGCACAGTTTTTATACATCATATGTACAAGTATGTTTTTCAACTTTGCAAATCAAACTTCTCCAGCATCTTGTTTTTTTCCCTTTCTTTCATGTTGATAATCTATTGGTGAAGGGCAAAACGGTTGGAAAAATATGACTAATTTCCACAGACGTTTCAACAGTTAGCAAAAACGCCAGTGGTCAAGCTGTGAGAAAAAAAAAGCTGCACCTGGTAATTGCCGCAACACCCACTGACCCCTGTGCAATGTGCATCAGCATACTCCTTCACAACATGTAAGAAAATTGCTTCATAGTTAGTGCATTATTGTTTCAGTGATGGCAGAGAGGTTGCTTTGCCTGGCCCTGGGTGGCATCATTAGCACAGGCTGGAGCAACACGTTTAAATCAGATGGCTTTGTCACAGGTGTAACTACTGCTGTTCATGCATGTGATTAATGTCCCCTTCTTTGATTAATTTCCTACGTCGGCTGAGAAGCCCTCGCATTTGTGATTAATGAACCTGCAGCCTAATATAATGTAATACTGGTTTGGTAGGTACTTATTTTTGATATGTGCATGGATGCGTGTGTGTGTGTGTGTGTGTGTGTGTGTGTGTGTGTGTGTGTGTGTGTGTGTGTGTGTGTGTGTGTGTGTTCACGCTGGTTCCAGTGCGCGGCATCCTTCAAACCCACAGCTCAGTCAGTGGTGACAGCACAAAGGTCAGGCTGGAAGAAATGACACAGGAGAGTTTGTTTCACTGTGCAGTTGGTGGCGATACACTTTGAAGGGAGAGTTTAGCTTGTTTGATGTGGAAAAGTTATTTATTTTACATGTTGTAGGAAGCTCTTTGAATAAACTCAGTTTGGAGTTTAAATTGATGAGCTAGCCTCGATCTGACAAAGACCAAAGTGAACTGCTACGGTCTTAAAACAATAAACTATCATCATGTTATTAGCAAATAGCAGCAGCAGCTAGCTGTTGCACTTCCAATGTAGCCTGGGGCACTTCATAGCAGGAACATTAGATTTCTGCAGGAGTAAAATAAATTTTATTCATGAAAACCTGCTTCACCCTCCTGCTGCCCTGCAGTCAAAATGACTAAATTTGACTCCAGGGCAGCAGGAGAGTTAAAATAATTAAAACAGTGTACACTAAACCTAAAAGGAAAAACACACACAAAAAATGTTACACCTAAAAACATTAAAATCAACTGAAACATAAAACCAGAAAAATGCAAATAAAGAGACAAAATCACCATTGATAAAGAGGCAAAAAATGCAATAAAGATGAAAAAGCAATTTTCCTTTTTTTAATTTATAATGTTTTTTGTTGTGCCTTAAGCAGTATCCTAAGAGGGACACAGATCATTAGGAATGAATAGTTGCTGTGTAGCTGTTGCAACAAAACTAATTCTAACCTAGAAGGTGGAACATCCAAAAGTTGTTCTGTTGATGTACAGATTATGAATAGGGGCAAAGTTTAAATGAATTTTAGGTGCCAGGCTGTAAAATTTTTAATTCAATTCTATATTTTGGAAGACAATGGAAATATACTAACACAGGAATGATACTGGAATAAAATTGTTGGTTATGTAAAGGTTTTTACAATATTTGCATTGGTTGTTGGTAGGACTTGATATTCGCTCTTCATGTCAGTCAGAATTAAACTATTTTCTTTGAATTGAGGTTGTTCAAAGTGCTATCTGCAACAGTGAAAACATTAAATGTTCTTAACCTTTTCAAATAAACCCACTTTAAATGATCTTAACTATATTTCAGTTGCAATAGCAATTCCCTATGACTTGGAAAATAAAGTTATTAGGAAGCTAATATAGAAACCCACATCCAGTCACACCAGTATTGCCATCACAGGTCTGGTGTTTTGTTCCTGCCTGAGGGTTGGAAAAGATGAGATGACACAAACTCTCCTTCTTTTCACAGACAAAGAGTAAACATGCGGCTTGGTTATCTTCACTCTTGACCTATTGATGTCTGAGTCGATATTCTCTCTTTTTCTTCCCGTCTCAGGCTTCTTCTCATCCACCCTTTCCCATTTTTTCCCCAGTGGTGACAGAGGCGGAGGACACAGGGATCTGTAATTAGCTGCTTGACCCCGCTGGGTTGGGTTGTGTGACCTCGGCAGCCGTGAAGCGCAGATCCAGGCTGATCAGATGAGTAGTTCTGAGGGATCAGTGGTTGAAAGACAGCCGCCTCGGCACCCTCAGCCAACTCAGTCACATTAGCCAGCGTGGCCGAGGAGGGCATGGTTACAGGAGCCCAGCTGCTGAGCCCTGACGGAGTCACAAACACCTGTCTGGATGGGGTACAAATGTACAGACACATGCTTTTCAGCTTTAACTTCAGACACAGCAAAATGCATTACCTGCCGCTGCTCAAGTAGTGGGAAGGAGGAGGAGGAGGGAGGACCGAGGGGTAACCTTACCCAGGTAGGGGGAGGATGGAGGAGGGAGGGGATGGGAGATGAAGGAGGAGCAGTGCTGGCCCTTGGTCAAGTGCCTTGTATTTTACAAACAGGCCGCATCCAGTTACACTTTACCTGAGAAACTGAGCCCGAGGAGAGGATTAAAAAAAAGAAGAATGTAGACAACCCCTTCTTTGGTACACTTTCTTTTGACAATAGGAGAAAAAAAACATGTCCAGTCTTTGTAGAATGTATCTGAAGAATTTATTGAAAATTGAGGTCAGTTTGTGTGTAAGTGTGTCGCTTTTTTTCAGCTGCACAAATATTAAAAACACGGGTCGATAATTGGTAAACACGGCTCAGCTGTCTGCCCCCCCCCCATCCCCCTTCCTGCATGCTACACTAATTAAAAGCAGTGAGATGGGAGAAAGGGAGAGAGTGTCATCAAGGACACACTGGGAGATGTTCACCTGAGACAGTGCAAGTCACCGATGCTCTGGGGCACATCGGCGTGACACGAATGCTGACACTGAAATCGCAAGAAAAGTGTCTTGATCTGAAACTGTTGCCTTTGGGGGATTAAAAGAGATATGGGAAACAGAGAGGGAGAGCGTGGGATAGAAAGAAAGTCCTTCTTCTTATGTTTGTACGAAAGTTTAGGCCTCCTCCCACCTGTTCTGTTGCCTCACCCTCTGCTACTCATCCCTAATTTGTTTCTAACCTCTTTACCTCTCTTAAGTCATCATGTTTACACAAGCTGTTCCTGCCATTTCCCTGTTGTCTAACCCTCCGCTGTTCTTCCTCCTTCTTTTCCCCTCTTTCTTTGTCTTTTTTTTCTGCTGGTAGGAAATCTGCGAGGCTTGCTCATTGGCGCCAGCCTCTGTTAATCCCCTCCCAAAGCACCTTAGCAACGCTAGGAATTTAGAGATGCTAAAAAAAACACACATCGACAACAACTGTTCTTAACACTGGGCTCATATTGGCAAGAGTGGCCACATCTTGAGATGTGTGTGCATGTGTTTTCCATAAGTAGTTCAGAACAATCTGGAAGCGTGTGATAACCAAGGATCTCTCGAGAGTGTGCATTTCTGTGTGTGTGTGTGTGTGTCCCAGTGTGTAGACTAAGAGGAAGTGTATCTTTTTTGTGGTACAGTTTCAATGTAACACCAGCAACCTAGTAATCACTGCATGTAGTCACCTGAGAAGCTCATTATCTAGTCTCTGTACATTTTTTTGTCTTTGTCTGTTCATTGGGTGCATACCTCAACGAGAAGCTAAAGTATGTAGGAAAAAAATAACATTTTATTTTAAACCATGGCATTGAAACAATTTATGTTATCATGGGACCAACTTTGATGTCAGACAAAATTCTTTGATGAAAAAGTAAAGCAACAAAGCAAGGTTACAACAGTTGCAGCAATTACAACGTCAGTTATTTTTTCATTTATCGCCTTTGTGGTTTGTGCACAACAACAAGGATCACCTCTCCACCTCTCCCTTTCTCTGCCCAAAATCAATTACTTAGGGGCAATGGTAAAATAATTGAGGGCACGTTCAGGCCTTGAAATTTAAGGCATAATTTAAATGGTACAACTTTTTTTGCTACTCCTAACTTTGAGGTGTCAACTCTAAAATCAAACGTGGAAAATAAATAAATATATTGTGTTATTCTTAGTATTTTTTTTTGTTCATTTAATGATTTTCTTTTATTCCTCCAGAAAAAATAAATAGGAAAACAAAGTCCTGTGGCTCAATCCAAACTAAAATTTTCATGATATGCACATGCCCACAAGAAAGATTAGAACATAACTACATACTCAAATAACAAACACTTTTTTCTTGCTGACGCTTATTGAAAATATTTTTTGCCACAGGGTTTTTGCTCAAAATAAGATGTCACACTGACTTAAGGTACAGAAAATATTTATTTTTATTTACTGAATGGTTTGTTCATTAAATAATTACCGGTAATTAAAAAAAAGAAAACTACAATAAAAAACACAAATCATAAGTGAAATGAAAGGAAGCAGAAACAAGAACAAAATTCTCATTGTATACATCCCTTTCCCCCAAGCAATAATAATATACAAAAAACAATATCAAGTCCTTCTCAAACAGCAATTTATATAAATACAGACTGTACAATAACAAAAACTAAAACAGAAAATATCACACCTTAAATACTTTTTTTCCATGTGTGATGACTTTATTCATGTTTTCTGATATTCTGGTCAGATATACTGTATCAAGACAAAATTATTTAATACAGATTTATGAAAAACAAAGTGTGTTCATGAAAAACATCTGGGGTCTGGGTGGTATTAAAGCGGTGGATTGGATGTTTTGAAGTGAGTTCCCTGGAAAGGTTGTAAGCAATTAGTGCCTTAACACCTAAACTGCTACAGAAATTTCTTACAATTATTGTAAAAAGATGAAACAATTAAAAAAAATTAAATAGCAGCAGCTAACATTTATCTTAATAGCATGGCAACAAGTATAATGTGCTACTGCACTTGGCTATTTTCTTTAAACACACACTTCAATTGTTCATTTCCCCTCAATTCATCTGGCTCACACCTCTAGGTAAAGGTTTCAGATTTACAGTCAATAACTAACTTCAACACAGATATCAAACCAAACCTAAATGTGTAATGTGACAAATGTAAGTCAACACAACTCATAGATCACAGAAAAAATCATTTATTTTAACTTTTATTGGTAAAATTTGAGAAAATAGATAATGGGAAACTACATCATAGTGCATTGCATGCTGGGTAACAACAAGCCATGTTTTATAATAATGCCAGGAGGCAGAGCTACAGCTGAAAAACAGGAAATGGGGATGTCAGAGGGTAAAAAAGGTATAGAAAAATATCAGTTTAGTGCAAGATAAGTCTGTTACTAGTTTATAAAGTTAATGCAAATGCTAAACTATTCATCCATCATCTATACCCACTTCCTCCTTTCAGGGTCACTGGTGCCCATATCCAACAGTCGCTGTGCAAGGGGTGGGGTTCATTCTGGACAGGTCACAAGTCCATCACAGGGACACATAGAGACAAATGAGACAACACAATTCACTGGCTGTGTCCAAAACGGGAGGTCGGGTCCTCCAAAGGCCGAATTCATTGGCCACTTACGTCACAGCGCTGCGACGGTGGCTGTCAAAAACCGAAGACTCCTCTGATGTGGCTGATAAATGCATCCTTCCTTTGCCCCGAACTGAAGGACTGGTCTGATGGATCCTTCTCAGCCCAGCATATCCCATAATGCATTGCGGCCCGACCGGAGATTTTTTTGTGTTAGTAATGACGGACGAAGTGAGAATAAAGAATACGTTTTAAATAGAAATATGGCGATAAAAAAATTAAAAATTTCAAGCTGTTGTGTTGTTAAAACTTTTGTTATTTGTTTAGACATGTTTTTAAACATTTTTTTACAAAAGTGAAATAAATGCACCTACTGCAGGTCCATTAGTTCTTCAAATATTACCTTTAAGTTAATTTTATTCTTTTGTGATATTAATAATGCTAATATATTGATATTTTCTCAGTTCAATCTAATTTTGCTTCTGTAGCATTGTCATGGTGTTTAGGTGACAGAACGTATGCCGTGGAAGGCTAGGTCTTCCAAATTCACAGCCACTTTTTTCGTTCTTCGTGGTCTATCAATGACCTAGCCTACCTCAACCGAATAGGCTGGGTCCTTTAGAGGACCCGGTCTCCCGTTTTGGACACAGCCACTCTGTCACTCACACCTAGGGACAATTTAGAGTAATCAATTAACCTAACATTCATGGTTTTGGTCTGTGGTAGGAAACTGGAATACCCGGAGAGAACCCATGCATGCCCAGAGAAAACATGCAAACTACCCAAAAGGTCCCCGGGCCATGATTTGATCCAGCGACCTTCTTACTGAGAGGCATCAGCTCTACCAACTGAGCCACTGTGCCACCCTAAAAGAAAAATGCTAAACTACTCATCAAAATATTAGTTTAGCTAATAGCTAATTTAGCAGATGAGCAGAACTGTGCCCACCTCTCCATAACAGAGTTAAAATGTATCCTACCACAACTATGACACTCAGATTTACATGTCAGTGACAGCAGGAGAACATGAACCTGTACTGTAGGTTTATTGTGTCACTGTTTTGAATAGATCAGTGTTTGGATGCAAAACAATTATTGTCTGTGGCCCACAGAAACAGTCAAAGTGTCATTAGTCACCTTGAGTCTCTCTTGATTCTAATAATCAGGTTAGAAATCTTACTTGACTAGCCATGTTCAATCAATAACATCAGCGGCTTTCTACCATCTGACAAACATTGCCATAATCAAAGAAATAGTGTCTAAACTAGACTTAGACAGACTAATCCATGCATTTGTCTCCAGCCGGTTAGACAACTGTAATAGTCTGCTCACTGCTCACTAAACAAGCTGTGAGACCGCTACAGAACATCCAGAATGCTGCTGCTTGAGTTCTCACCAGAATCAAAAAGTATGCTAGTATTCGTCCAGTAATCAGGTCGCTGAACTGGCTTTCTGTTGCTCAGAGAATAGACTTAAAAGTGTAACTTACACCAAAATTAACTTTTTTTAGCTGATAAACTGCCTAGAATGTGTCTAAAATGTTATATAGTACTGTTTCTGTGCTAATTTTGATGTTTTTGTGCGTATTTGTTCAAATCTGTAATATTTGGTCTAAAAACATGTTTTTGCTGCTCATATGGGTAGAGCAGTGGTACTGCAGGCTAATTTGCATATTGGTTAACGGCTCTCCACGGTGACGTGTCTTCTCCGCGGTTTCGTCACAGCGGCTGTGTTCTGGTATATAAACCTCTCTCTAAGACACGCCCCTGCAGCAGTCAGAGGGTGGAACAGTTAGCAAGCTTAGCAT
>NW_013952485.1:1602583-1606131 GCF_001266775.1 Austrofundulus limnaeus | reverse complement strand
GGGAGGGTGAAAATCCTCTACCTCAGACGTTCAGAGATGTAACTATCTGCGTCGCTGTGGTCACTCTCCATGCAGCATCAATTATGCTAATGCTAGCTGTCACGTTCTCTCATCCTGGCCACACCTCCGCTCTCTAACCCCCCTCCCCTACCCACACCCCCTCCCCATACCCACTTTGATGCATTTTTCAAATTTCGCCTTGGGGCGGAGTTATCTTTTCAAGGGGGGGTAAGATACACTTTAAATAGCTCTACCTGTGTGCAAGTGTCTTCATGGTCTAGCGCCAGTGTACATATCTGATATGTTAGAGCTATATGAACCAGCTCAGACTCTAAGAAGCTTGGGTAGTAATCTCTTACAGTTGCCCAGATTTGGGGCCCAACAAGGTGAGGCTCAATTTCAGTGTTGTGCTCCTAAAATATGTAACAGTCTTCCTGAAGATGTGAGACAGGTCTCCACTCTGACAATGTTTAAATCCAGACTGAAAACAGTTTTTTTAGGTATGCAAATGACTTCTGAGAGTAATTTTTAAACTTTTATTTATTTATTTTTGTTTTAAATTGTTTATTTTTTATTGTGTCTTTTATGTTTCCCTTGCAGAAATAAAATATTCTTGCTGAAAGTTCGTCCTGACTGAAATAGTAATCTAGCCTTCAGTTCATTGATCCAGTCAAAATTAAACTCCAAACAGTTGCTCAAAGAGCTAGTATACAAGTAGTATCTACAACAGTCAATATATTAATCATTTAGGAACCTTCCACAGAACACCACTTCAAAAGATCTGATCTACTGCTAACAACAAAAAAAGCAAGGAGAGCTGTAGTCACTTCAGCCTTTTTTTTTTTACCCCTTTGTGTACATGTGTTGTCTAGATGCATCAAACACCAGGCAATATGAGGAAGGACATTATGTAATTAAGGGGTTCAGAGTACAGAGCATCACGGAGGAAAGAGTTAATGGAGGAAATTTGAGGCTCTGACTGTTGCTGACATTTACAAAAAGGTCCCTTTTTTCCTCTCGTCTCACAGCACCTATCTCCTGCTTGATGTAATGATGGGGTGCCGATGGACGAGACGAGCTGCTATCTGTAAATCACAGTCCCTCCTCGGTGATCCACATCCACTGGTGATAGTTGTGATGGTCACTATGCTGAAAGAGAGAAAGACACACAGATGTTAAGTGTTTGCTTGAATTGTAGCACATTTAAAAAAGTGAAGCAAGGCTAGAAAGCCAATATAATAATATTAATAAGACAGATATTCTATATAAACTATAAAACAATCAAGCCTTTTACTATTTTGTGTATTTCATTTTCAGTTCCTGAAGATGCACTTGTTTCAACCAGCTGCATTTATTCAATGAAAGATTTATCATTTCATTTAGAAATTAATCAAATATATCCCACCTCAAAGAAAGTAGATAGCTGACAACAATCTAATAGCTTTGGAAACAAATAGAGTTGGGTTGTAATCATTTAGAACAATTTATCTGCCCCTGCTCCAGATTCTGTCGTGACACAAATCATTTACTCGCTCCCATCTGACCTGTCTAAACGACCTATAGGTTGTTGATCACTTGACCCACTGGGGTTCAGAGGTCACTCACTTCAAACAGCTATCAGCATGCTGCAGGTAGGTAGGTGCCGTAAAACTGTTGTTTCTTATCTGAACTCTTTGACCCCTCATTAACCCCTTGCTGCTACTGCTTTGAAAATTATCGCCTGATCCACAGAAAAAGAAATCTGTCACTGCATCCAGTGGCTCGTGTGTTTGCAAGTCCGTGTGTGGTCTAGAGACAAAACAAACTTTAAGTGGGTGAGAATTAGACAGAATGAGAGAAATGAGAGTTAAAATAAGTTTGTAAAAGTTAATGGGAGTGTTGGAGATAGATTTAGCTGTACCACTTACAAAAACACAAATACTGTCAYCTGCTGATTTAACAAGGGTTGAAACTGTGATATCTTGACAAAAACAAACAACTTTTTGTTTGAACTTGTTATTTTTTCAGTTAATTTTCAAATGGTGAATATACAAGTATGGCTAATCTGTAAAAGCTGCAGTTCCTCCTAAGAAAAAAAATTGCAATTATTTGGCTTGCTGTGTATTGTTTTCCTCTGTATTTTTCTACCATTTTGATTAATTTTAGATTACTTTAAAATTATATTTCATGATTTGTTCCCAGTTTTGTGCTTATTTGCAATTTGGGGGCAGCACAGCTTCAATGCCTGCRTTTATCAGTAGATCTGTCATATTACCCTGTTGGCTTAAATCTGAACTGCAGGCGGCATGAAAAGTGTCTCACCAGGACAGAAATAAGTGTGTCACATGCACACATTCTGCTGATTTTGGCTCAATGATACAACCTCTACTAAGGCTAGACATCATGAGGTACGGTCAAGAGCAGGAACGTCTGTAGAGTGGAACCTGTGTACAACMGTGACTTTTTGAAAGACTGAAATTAAAAAAGAAATTAGCAAWCAAGCAGCTTGGACCAGACAGACAAAACATTAACACAACCTAAACCACCCGGTGCAGAGAGAAGACATACAATAAGACATTTCCTGAAGCATGATAAGAGAAACAAAACATGGCAACTTGGTGTAAGGATGGCAATATTTTGCTTTCTGCGTCTAATTTTCCTATCAAATGTACAAACTGGACAAAGGGATATACGGACCACAGGTGTTCACAGCTTCAAGTAATTTTCCAACCAAATAAAGAAACACAAGTCAAGCAAAGCATATTTATGCTCTGCTTTGAAAACGATTAGGGTTATCAGATCTGGTTAGTTATAAGATCTGATAACTCTAGTGTCTTTTTGKGATTATTGGATTTTGCTGCATCATTAGACATTGCCAAGTGAGAGCACCTAAAGAAGGCGACCACATTCAGAGGTGCATCCAAAAACTGTTCAAAAWAAGATTCTGGACTACAAACTGGACTTTATGCAAGGACAGACCATAGAGGAGAAATACAGACCATGGGTGTAAGCTGGTGGGGTTAGGGGGGTCAATGAGCCTCAAAAGAATTTGATTCATTCAGTATAACACCCCCCACCTCCAATAAAATGATAGAATTTGCTCTAACACAATTGAAATGGACTGGTTAAGTACAAAGCTGCAATTCTCGTCTTAAGGTGACCTGATTTCAAAATTTATGATGTCATATATGTACRTTTATGCATAAATGCTGAAAATAAYATGCAGGGTYTYAGTCTGCTCTTGTAACATTATGGCTGYATTTGTTGAATCATGTGTTGCAATTATTTTTTAGCCAAATTGTAGTGAACCAGGTGAATACATAGTCTTGGAAAATTGAGAAATTTAGGTTTGTTTGTATAACAGATTCTAAAAATGTAAAATATTTGTTAATGTAAAAATGGGGTGTAAAAATTAAGCCTTTTCTTAACTGTTAAACTGACGTGGAACAGAAAAGGCGCAGAGTAAATACAAGATTAAATAAATAAAAAAAATCATTAAATCACAGTAAAAGCATTACAATATTTTAACCCCCAAATTTGTTGAATCATGTGTTGCAATTATTTTTTAG
>NW_013952485.1:1601429-1602512 GCF_001266775.1 Austrofundulus limnaeus | reverse complement strand
AATAAATCAGCAGAGAAAATAACCCTCACAATGGCAGACCTAGGTTATGCCCTTGTTACAGGCTGCTGAGAAAATGTGTGTCCCAACTCATTGCAAGCTTGTTGTGTTATGTTGWATAGATGTAGTCAAATAAGTGCAGAGGACTTTTATTTTATTTATTTATTTTTGCTTTTGCTTTAATATGCAGTTGATGGAGGCACGATTATTCAAAAGTACTTCTGGAATACCTGAATGTGTTTATTTACCAGAGAAGACAATGGACAGAGACAGATTAATCGCTCAGCCCTTTGGCCGGGCAAGTGTGATGCAAGGAGCTACAGGTGGTGTCAGGAGGCAGATCCAGGATATTTATACCAATGTGCACTACATGCATCAGCTGAGTTTGTCATGCAACAAGCCATTTCCTCAATAACTTAGCTGTGTGTCTTTTTATGTTAAAGGGTTTTTGGATATTTATTTTGTTTATTTTTTATTTCTAAAATGAACCTCTATTTTGGATCTGGGGGAGTCAGTATTGCATATTTAATGTTAAATAGACCACATCTGCAAAAAGAGTTTTCTCATACTGTGTATAAAATCCCTGACTTCAGAACACACAGCTGTGCAATGGCTTTGTTTCAGTTTTTTTAAACAACACAATGCAGGATGTATTTTCTGAAAATCTGAAGCTACTTCACATTTTGATCACTACACCAATGACAACCACAGAGTTTGAATGATGCTTTTCCACTCTCAAAGAAATCAAAACCTTTCTTAGAAATATCATGACACAATACAGACAGAATGCGTTGGCATTGCTGTCYATTGAAATGTGACTGACACACAGCATCACTAATTTCAATAAAGCTGTGATGGAGAAATATGAATTTTGTCTGACAGTAAATGGACMTGCCTTAACCCACTTTTAGAAACAGATGAACCTGCTTGTTCCTGGCTTGTATTTTATTTTTATTTTTTTGCATGTCTCCTCAGCTGGTAGTTAAGATTAATAGGCGAGACAAACAAGTTGAAACTAAACTAGATACCGCATAGCGGTAACAGAATGACCCCCGCACACAGAAATGAACCAGAACTCAGAAGTCT
>NW_013952485.1:1589517-1598401 GCF_001266775.1 Austrofundulus limnaeus | reverse complement strand
CCCCCGCCCAATTATTTCTCTGAAAAGGGGTGCCTGGACTTACAAAAAGGGTTATTGCTCAAAAACTATTAAACTGTTATGTTTCGTCTGGGTTCATGATTTTATTTTGACTTTATTCTGATTTTTCTGTCATGTTCCTCTGTTTTCTTCCTCCTGTCTGCCTTTGCTYCAGCCCCGCCCACTCACACCTGATCCTCATGTTTTCCGCMAGGTGTTTCCTGTTCGTGCTCATTAGTCTCACCTTTATATTCTGTGTCTTRTCTTCACTTCCCTGCCGGGTCATTGTTTGGTATTTTTATGTATTGTGCCTTGTCTTGCCATGCCACTCTGAGTTTTTTGAGCTGCCCCGTCAGCACCTTTTTGTTAATAAATACTTTGTTTTTTGGAGCCTTTAATCAGCCTGCACCATGGGTTCTAAATTCATACCATAAACATAGGAGCTTCAGATTTCTTTCGTTGTTTAGCTCTGATGAGGCACTGTCCATCGGGTCAACCAATGCCCCTAAATAAATAAATAAATAAATAAATAAAAAACAGACCCCCATCCCAACCACTACAATGCATCTGTTGCATGACATTTATTAGGAATAAAGACTTCTGAGTTCTGGTGCATTTCTGCGTGCGGGGGTCATTATGTYACCGCTATGCGGCATCTAGTTAAAATCAGTTATCTCTCTCAGTTTTGCTTTTGTCATTTATTTCTTAACTGCTTTGTGTGAATTTTTCAGATTTTTGATTTGACTGTATAAGGTCATTAGCCAAAACCGTGTCTTAATTTGGCATCAGTTTTACAGTGCCTATAAAACAGTGATTCTTTTGGATGTTTTACTTTTTTAATATTGTAAATCAGTCAAAGTCAATATAAATTAGTCTTTTGACTAAGATAAGCAATTTAAAAAATATTTCTTCAATGACAAATTTAAAATTCAATTAAYAAATAGTAACTCAATTTAAAAGAAATACACCGTCTGCCTGGCCAAAAGAAGAAAAAAAAGTTGCCACCAAAAAGAAAGTGGTCACACTAATATTTTGTTGGACCACCTTTAACTTTGATTACGGCACACTTTTGCCGTGGCATTGTTTTGATAAGCTTCTTTAATGACAAAAGATTTATTTCCATCCAGTGTTGCATTAATTTTTCACCAAGATCTTACATTGATGATGGTAGAGTCTGACCACAGAGCAAAGCCTTCTCCAGCACATCCCAAAGATTCTCATTGGGTTTAAAGTCTGGACTCTGTGGAGCCAATCCATGTGTGAAAATTATGTCTCATGCTCCCTGAACCACTCTTTCACAATTCCAGCCCGATGAATCCTGGCATTGTCATCTTGGAATATCGCCTTGCCTTCAGCGAAGAAACAATCCATTAACGGAATAACCTGAGGCCTCATACAGTATACAAAGACTTGCGTGGATTTCTTACTGAAATGTGATGTATGGTCAAATTCAGAAAACGGTGTACGCACAAAAAAATCCAGATGTATCAAACTGTACGTACACCTGAATCCGCGCACATTTCTTTTGTACATCACAATTAACGTGGAACTGAGCGCAGGTAAGACACCTCCCCTGACACGCCTTCATTAACATATGTTAAACAGATGCAAATTACTTCCTGCATGTGTGAAGGACATGTTTGTTTGATCCCTGCACGATCAGAAAGGATTTCTAGAGTCAGCAAAAATAATGAATTGAATATAATGTGAGTGAGAAAAAAATCCTAAGTAAAAATAAGAGTAAAATATGTTTGTCACGCAAAGAACTAGTGATTGTGTGTGTGTGTGCACGCGAGTGAAGCTGCTGTGGTGCGCATCCATTCATTCTGAGCCTGGAAATATTAACTTTACGCATGAGTTCATTACCATAATTAGAGAGGAACAGAGGAACTTAAATGTTTGGTAGAACTTAGATCTTTGTTTCTTTCATAGCTGATATGAAGAACAAGTCTCTGCRYCTCAGTACTGGAAAGTTTTCATGACGTCACRTTGGAGAGTTAGATTCAGATGGATGAGACYGTTCCATCGGTCATGATTCGGCTTTGGGYGGACTGGACTGGCACAGTCCCGATCAGTCTGCCAGCTCCCTTTGGAAAGCCCCTGTGGAACCCCAGTTCAATCGCTGCTGCTGCAYRTGCATGCACACCAGTGTGTTGCGCTCCCGGTGCCTCAGTGCCAAACTGAAAAATGACTTTTCCTCAAAACGGCTGATGAGCCTCCCGTCATCATGGATCAGAAAATTCTATCTGTTTTTAAAATAAATGCTCTGCGTGTTACACTATTTATTATATCCTCCAGTAAGGCTGGATCAGTTCCTGTTAAATGTATTTTTAGCATAACTTTGTGCATCTTTTATCTAACTGCGTCCATGTGGATGTAATAATTGTTAATCATGTGTGTCTGGTGTGAACAATAATCATTTTCACATCATGAACAGTTTCTCAGAATCACCTTTAAGTGTTGCCAATGGAACCAAAACCACAGAAACCTGCATACGTCAGCCCTGAAGTTGGTGTGGGGCTGCGCACATTTCCACGTTCAGTTGAGTTTTGATACAGCCGGAGTTTTGCRTGGAAAATGGCATACGCAAGGTTTTTGTGCATACGCACYATTGATACATGAGGCCCCTGGTCATTCAGTATATTCTGGTAGTCAGCTGACCTTATTCTTTGAGCACATACTGCTGCTGAACCTGAACCTAACCAACTGCAGCAACTCCACATCATAGACCATAGTTAAATCCAGGAGGCCACTTTTTTTATTTTTTTTTGCCGGGCGGTCTACATGTAATGTGAAATAATTTATTGTTTGGATACTAAAAAATGTCCAAGGCCTTAAACATCTCCGGGAGTTCTGTTAACTGTCAAGAAAATGTGGGACGTGTAGAGATAAAACAGTAAGACCTCCATTCATTTTTGTAACTGTATTTATGCCTAACCCAGTCATTTTCCCCAGCCATTACTGGTCTATTCCTAACTCTAACCTGAACCACAACTTAATTCACACCATACCTCTAAACCTAAATAGTAAAGCACAGTAGAGCTGCAAATAAAGTGAAGACACTGAAGAGGTCCTCACTTTATTTGCATTTTTTGCATTTATTTATCAAAGACCTCCGTTGCCCATTTTACCACTATAGGTCCTGAACTCTGCAGACAAGAAATTTCCCACCAGAACTGTTAGGGAGCATAAAGATCTTGGCACATAAAGCAAAGCTGCAGCCAAAGGTAGAGTTAGTGTTTATTGGGATTATTAAAGTTCAGACGTGTCATGCTTTATATGCAGCCTTATTTCTTTTAAAACAGAAGATGCTAAAAATAAAACTGTTACTAACTCTGCTGTGGGTGTCAATCTCATTAGAAAGAACACATCATACCTGGTCTTCAGCTGAGAATAGTTACATTGAGTGATTCTTTTAAATAAGGTTTCACAACCTAATTAAAGTTGAATTTTGAGTAAGAGACATGAAACACAACTTTTGGCAAAATGGTTGGTAAGGAGGCCGTGATTCATAGGATTAATGGGTTCTACATGTTTTGTTTGAATTGGCAGGAACACGAAGGTAAATCCAACAGAGTGTGTAGAGGTGTAGCTGCCTGGTCTAATTTCTGAGTGTGTCAATAAACACAGCAGAAGATTGTGGCTGATGACTCGTCTCTGTTTCATTTGATGTAGTCTCTGATGATGGGACAAACTTTTCAAACTCCTTTTATCACCAAAAAATATAATGGTCACCATTTTTGCCCATATTCTTCAACATTCTTAACTAAAATAAATTTTCTTGTGGACCAATGTTACCTAAATATGTTACTTGTGCTACTGATATACTTACAAGGCATGTTGAAAGAAAGAGAGAAGACAGATCTTCCAAGATTTTTAAGATTTGATGTTTTTCAATGTGTTTAAGCTGCAAAAAAGTCTTTATCAACCTTGTGATGCTAGTCACAAACTTCATTTTCTTTACCAATTTTCTTATAAACCACGATTACTTTCACCAGTATTTTGTGAGATTTATTTTCCACTCCCTTCTACTCCTGTTTTAGATAATTCCACTTATGCCAAGCTGACTGAAAATTCAGAAAATTATCTGGGTAAAATGGTTTGGCGTTTCCAAACATTAGTTTGCCCCTCTTCACGCATCTTCAAGGATGTTTTTATTACAGTTGAACCATGTATTGTTGATTTTGATTAAATTGCTTGCTGATGTCTGATTTTCGTCCCACCTGCTTYCAAATTTGCTGTAATACAACTTCTCATGAAAAGAAACAATCTTGATCTGTCTGTCCTTTGGCCAATTTTTAAGCTCCATTTTTAAAGTTATATAAAAGGTGTAGTTTGCAATCATTGCAGTCTTACTTAAATAAAAAAGTATGAAAGAAAAAAATTCAAAAATCCTGAGGAAAAAAATCAGTTAGGTTTCACTTTATTAATTTTTTTAAGCCAATTGCTTTTAACTGTTGAATCAGTGATGTTGCTGTCCTGGATCTGACTGCATCCGTTAGCTGTCGAAATTCCAGCTTTCCCATCTTCTAACGTCTTCAATTTCAGGGTGAGTTTAAGAGAGGGCAGTGCTGTTATTAATGGCAGCATTAAATACACCTGTGAATTGTCCTGGCTGCCTGTGGTCTGAATCACCATTCTTTGTTGGAGCATTAACCATACGTTGAAACTAAAGTTAAAACCTACTGAGACAATTCTAGTACCAAGTCTCTTCAACTAATGTTTGTTACTTAACTGTGTGCCTCCAAAAATTATTTTCTCTGCTCCTGGGACTCACGTTTGCAATACCCAATTCTGCAATGTCTTTTGATGTCAGTCCGATGAAAAAAAAAATCTGAGAAATATGCTCCCTCTCGCAACTGATCTGTCCAAACATGGGAAATCACAGACTCTAATGTTCTTCTCCAATGCTCAAATCCCGCAAACTACGTAATGTCAATATCCATGAACGTTATCCACTTCTCTCCTGGTAAGCTCTACATCCATCTCTTCCTTCTGTTTACTTTCCTCCAGCTTTGGTTGCTTTTCAAAATTAAACTATTTTCATGTTTCTTGCAACTGTTTTCACCTCAGTTAAACCTGAACCCTGGAACAAATAGAATAGCCTACAAATCATGACAAAATATTCCAACCAAAGAAGAGTCAGAAATCATCCATTTAACACTCAGCTTGCACAGAATAATCACCAGCCATCATGAAACAATTATTCATTAGTTAAATTTTGTTGAATGACAGCAAGTCAAGCCTTACAGCTTGACCAAATGGGTAATTTATTACTCAACTCAAACTCAACTTCTCTCTGTCCAGATCCCTGCACCCATCTATGAGCCCTCCACATGAAGCTGTACCTGCCACCTTGAGAACCAACAATCTTGCTGAATAAACTGTATATGTGTGAGTCTGTCTGCTGTGGCAAGTTTTTGCTACAGTGGCCCTTAATCTTCTTTCACTTCGAGAATATGTTCCTCTGATGGATCTAAACTATTCTTAGTTATTAGAGCTTTAAGTTGCCTTGAAGTAGGCTTAAGTATACCTATCAGTTAACTCTTTAGAACATCTCTCATTAGACACATTTACTTGTGACCCCCATTGGCTCCAGTATATGAACTTAGAAAACATAGCAGAAGTTTCCATAGACTTTGTATTCTTGCAGTATAGAAGGATGGACGCTCTCAAAACAGCTAAAGGATCAACTTGCATTCAAATGTTAACCATCGTCCCTTAACAAGCTAATAAATCCTTTCATCTGACTACACAAAAGTCTAAAAGATAGAAATATATGAATTATAGACCACTCTAGTGAAATATTCAACCTGATAACAAATCAAAAAGGAAATCAATAAAACTTGTTTAGCTCTGGAGGACTATTAAAGAGAATCATGACATGAGAATTGTGTTGCAAACCTGGTCATTTTATTGTTTCTTGCTCTACTCCCTCAAAATAAACTGCCCACCAGTAACTCCAAGAATACTGATAGATCAATCTGTGTTCATCTGGTTCCCTTACTGTTACCTGTTGTCATCTGTGTGAAAGAAACCACATTTTCTATTCAGGCCCTGATGGACTCCAGGGCAAAACATAATTCATTTTACTGTATGTAGTTGAACAGCTACAGTTATCCATTCTCATTTTCTAAATCTGATGAACCTGGAACTTCTGAGGGCATCCTTCCTTCATTATGCACTGCTAGAGGACTTATTTGGATCATCAAGAAGGTTGAAAGGAATCCACAAATGACATATCCAAATTTCAAAACAGAACCTCTGACCATCTCTTTGTGCCTTCTGCAGTTGGGTCAGACATCTTGGAATGGGCCACTCTAACAAACTCACCTGCCACTCCAGCATGAATCACATTTTGAACTTCTCCAAAGGAGAGTATGTCAGCATGTTCAGTGCTCAAGGGAAGAGTATCTATCATCCTCCATCAGGTTTCCTATTCCCAGATGACCTTGGTCTCACGTCTCTGAGGACATAATGCCTACTGGAAACATGGTCATTTTAGACAGATTTTCCAAAATGGTACACATCATACTTTTGCTCAAACTCCCTACTGCCTTGGAAACCACCCATTTATTGGAAGTCTGGAAGCCGTTTTTCAAAGTTCTCTGAGCCTCTTTCAGTTTGTTCTCTATTCAGACTGATTCCATTCTCAGCCAAACGGCCAAACCAACCAAGAACTTGAGTCTGCACTTTGTGGAGGTTCTGAGTTTTTACAGCTGTGAGTGGTGGGGTGGAGCTAGAGCCTTACACCTGCTCCAAATCCACCTAATGACTCCTGTAGGTACTTAAGGCCCATGAAGACTTCTATTCAGCGCTGGAATGTTAAAGAACACTAGAATCTTAGCTACCTGTGAGTGAAGCTGTGTCTTCCTGTAAACAATTGGAGTCCACCTATGTGCTTCTTATCTTGTCTGGAGGAAACCTCTCAGATCTGCTCTTCTGCCTGTCCACCTGCCATTCTCACTTCAGCCTCCACGTCAATTTCTGGTTCTCCCTTGGATCACCTCCACGCTTGGGGTAAGGAAGTTTAAAGTAAGACCTCTTGACAGAAAATCTGCTGAGCTCATTGATCTGTGTTTTGCCTCCTTACTCAGCTCTCACCCTCCTCTCCTCCACAGACAGTTCCTGGCATCCAATATTTTCACTATAAAATAAACATCACTTAACATCATTGTGTCTGTTGTGTTGTTCATCATTTACTCTAGGGCTCATCCAATTCAGTTCTTGCCACACTTTAAAGTTACATCATCAAATAATGGAGTACTTACCTTATCTGGAATATGCCCTCAAATTCCCCAAGTCCTCTGTCAACAGACCCTCTTACTCTTCAGGTCCCCCTGGGTTTCTTACCTTCATTATTTCACATTCAGGAAATCAAAGTTGCTTTCCCATCAGTACAGCATTACCTTTATTGCTACCACCAGGTGTGCTGCCAAATCAAACCTGCCCATATTATTTGGATCTTTCATATCAGAAGCATTAATCAATCCCTCTGTCCCTCGCATGAAAGTCCAACCTATGAATTTCACCAGAATCTGCCCTCTGACTGTGCTACATCCACACATCTGCACCACCAGTGACCATCCTACCCATCCACAGGGTCTTCAAAATCTGCAGAAGTCAACGTCTCTTGTTTCTGGTGGACTGGGAGGGATTTGGTCCAGAGAAATGTTCATAGATCCCACATTATTTATATTAGACTCTGACATGCATCCTCGGTTGTGACAACCATTGTGGAAGGAGGGCAGGCTATTTTCAGGATTCCATCTTTTCTGTCTGCCAGGGTTCTCTTATATATCCCCTTCAGTTTCAGAGGGAGATTGAAAAGGCGGAGCCAATCATGATTAGAGCACAGTGGATCACAATGTTTTTCTCATGTTTTGTCTTCTTTATTTACTTTAAAGTACAAACAACCCTAAAGTTTATATGTATCTACATGCATCTCCATGTTGTTAAAGTATGAGGTACCTCAAAAATGTTTTTGCCAATGACCTTTAGACCAGCTGATAGACATACTTTTATTAGAGCCTTCTTGAATTGTCTTTGAAGTAAAAAGGCCTATATTTTGATAACTGACTTATACGTCTTAAATAAATCTGGTTTAGCTTAATGCACATTTTTGTTTGATGAGAAAAGGAAATAAGATCACACCTTTTCTACCCTGATTTTCAAACGATTATATGATTTACTTACAAAATGTAAAACTTTTTCAAGATTCACAATGCCATGGAATCACTTTTCTTGTCCAGATTTTTGTACAATCACACACAACCCAGAGCACTGTGAACCAGAAACAATTTTATTTTAAATATAATGCTTCCATTCTCAAAAACTGAGGTAATGGACGCGTTGTTTGGTGATGGTCCATAAAATGTAAAATATCTTACTCATATTTTTTCTCTACAATTTTCATTTAGCTGAACATTTTAACATTTGTGTGCAAGCTTAGTAATGTTTAATAATGGTTTTGTTTGATTATTTGTATTGTTTTGTTGCAGTTAACATTTGTAGCCAATTAATTCTACATCAGCACTTTTGCTCATTACAAATACTTATGTGCTACAAAAGTAAAAGCAAACTGAACTAATGGTTTGTGCACATGATGATCCACACTGAAGAAATAAATTACCAGATTCACATATTTGGTTTAAAAAACTTTAAAAAACACTATTTACATTTTTGGAGAGGAACGTTTTCTGTTCAGCTCCTTCTCCATCTTCACGAATATCTGCTATAAAATTCATATGAGTAATTTTCTGTTTAAAGTGCAAATTTTAAATAATGTTTTTAGGCTTAATCTTTTTGTATGTATGTATGTATGTATGTATGTATGTATGTATGTATGTATGTATGTATGTATGTATGTATGTATGTATGTATGTAT
>NW_013952485.1:1586948-1588427 GCF_001266775.1 Austrofundulus limnaeus | reverse complement strand
GGGGGCAGGGGGGTCTCGGGATGCGGTTGTGGTGCAAAAAGATGAAGAAATCAATAAATCTGCAGAACTTAAGACGCCCAAAATAGTTTTGCCGCACAAAAAGTGCACAATCACGATGTTAACCAGAGATTTAAGTTACAAACAATTCATTTTTCAACCTCCACAGGTTGAAGATTCCAGCAAGGAATACATTTAAGAAAACAAATTATTTAATTTTTGCAAGTGCTTTGTGATTGCTGTCGGAGGGGGGGAAAAAGTTTGAAAATAAAGCAATTTTTCCCACTCAACTTTTGGTCTATTTGTGCCGCTGCGTTTCGGTGCATTAGGTCTGCGCGCCGGCGTGCAGCGCGGTATAGGTTGTGGGTAGATGGAGAGCAACACTGCAGGATTAAGAGGCAGCAAGATTGTTAAACATGTCAACGTGTAATAGCACGATAAGGCCCTTCCGAGGAATTCATTGGCCCAGCTGCTTTCTCTATTCCGCGCTAATCTCGCCCGGCACATTCGCTCTGTGCAATCTGTCTCCATAATCTTCTGTGACAGAGAGCGGGCGAACGAGAGCAGGCTGCTTGGTAATTTTTTTCTCTCTCTTTTTTTTTAAGAAAGAGAGGAGGGGGAGACGCGGAGAAAATATGCAGAGGCGTGATAAAGTGACGCTAATTATCCCCATTTAGGACAGGGAGTGCAAGGGATCGGGGCTGTGCGAACAACCGATTGTGCTGCTGCTGCTGATGGCCTCATAGCTCGGAATATATCGGTGGCTACAAGATAAGAGGATCGCGCGCAGGAGAGATTTATTGGCTGGTCAGCTATAAACACAGAGGCGGCGGCGGCGCGCAAACACACACAGAAACGCACTCACGCACGAGTTGTAGCAGTAACCTGTTCTGCCACATATATAGCGTTCCACCCTGCACCCCACCCCCTTCCTCTTCCACCTCAAGGTGTAATTTATGCGGGTTAAATTTGCCAGAACGCTCTCTCTTTGAACCTGGCGATGCGCCGTGACGCGCTCCGCCTCTCTGAGCTTTCACTGCTAAATCCGCATCTCTTCACATCAAGCAGATAAGACCAGAAACAGATGCGAAACACATGGACACCTCCCCGCCTACCCCGCTTTAGCCTTAAGGTGCGGGAATGACTCAAATGCGTTTTGTTATTTTTCTTCTTCTTCATCTTCTCTTCAGGAGTTTAAAAACTTGTTCCCAACAGATTAACGCACATTCGCGACGCATCATTATGAGGTTAATTGACAAGCCGTGCAAGTCTTCATCAGTGTGAAATCGGCCCTTTAACTATGTATTTGAGAATTGATTTTTAACATGCATAAAGGAGACATAAATTCCCTTCATTTGCATGTGTATGACTATTAGTCGTTTATATCTTTAAGCCCTGCGGAGATCAAACTGTCAAAGCTGTCAAAGATGAAATCATCTCAGAGGCATTTCAATTCCTAAATTACCTTTAAGAGGATTGGAT
>NW_013952485.1:1582302-1586178 GCF_001266775.1 Austrofundulus limnaeus | reverse complement strand
GAATTAGATGAAATTTCAGGCTTTTAGAAGAAAGATAAAAATAAATGAAATCATCAAAAAACAACATCTTATTCCTGGTAGACAATAAAAATTAAAGAATACTAACAGGTGGTTTATCAAATGAGGCCTCTCTCTTTTTAGTGCCATCTTTTCTTTTTTTTTTCTTTTGAAAGAATCAAATGATTGAAAGGGAAAAAAAAGACTTTTGTTACAGGAAAAAGTTTCCATCGTGTTTTTGCATTTAAAAAATAAAGCTTATTAAATAAATCATTATCAGCCTATGCAACTGGATGAAAATATACAAAAGATATTGTAAAAAAATAAATATAAACAATTCTTCTAAACTGTCTCCTAAAAATGTATATTGGACGCGCAATTACGCACTAACATTTGTTTTATTTTGTCTGTTTGTTCAAAGCTGATGGGATCAGGGTCCGGCAGTGATACCAAAAAAGCATTATTACATTGTTATTAATAATTTCCATATTGTTTTGATAGATTGAATTGTAATGTTCTGTCCGAAAACGTGCAAAAACCCTTCAAGCATTCTGAAAATAACCAAYCCAAGACGCTTTTTTTTCTTAGAAATCAAAGCAACATCTCGTGAAATTTATTCAACCATTCTTCATTGCAGATTCAGGGGCTTTTCACTTGCAGAAAAGCGTTTAAATTACAACAGCGGCAGCTCCGTCATTCATTCTGTGACATAATAAAACTATTCACAATTTACAATAATTAGAGCGTTACGAGAAAAAAAAGATGAGTTCAAAAATGGTTTTGAAGACACAGGCTTCTGCAAAGGAACACAAATGTTTAAGGAATGTGATCTTTTTTCCCGTCTCAAATCTTTTAAAGCACTTTCTTATGATTATGACACCTTATACTTCATTTTCAAATAACTTACAAGACCCACCCCCTTCCCCAAAAAGTACGAGATAATTTAAGTAACCCCACTTCCTCCCCCGGTGTTTCCCTTGAACTAAAGTAATGGACAAACAGATGATGATACAATATCTCAGTTTCATATTATAATTCCACTGATGGTTATTTAATTATTTTTAAAAAAAGCTGAGAGGATTTTGTTATTTTTACCCTTCATTTACATTTTCATAAACATTCTATACAAAATGCAAGGAGCTCTCGGGAGCGGAGTTATTTAGAAAAGAGGTAAATATTTGGTTCTGTTCTGTGTTCGGYTCTGGGAGTTCTAAATGTGTGTTAGAGGGACCGTCCCGTTGACTCCAGCCGCTGCGCTCTGGTAGTGCTGCGGTAAGGCGTGGAGTCTGCTCTGCATGGACGGGTCCCCCGGCTCCCCGGTCGGTAAATACATGCTTATCATCTCCCGCAAGTCTCCGGGGCAGGGGCCCCGTGCGTGTGTGCTGCTGACGGGGGGGCTTACGCTCGGCTCCGACTTCACCAACGAACCTAACGTCCCCATGGCGGCCGAGGAGGAGACGCCGGAGCCCTGGTGCTGCGTGTAGGTGATCCCGCCGTAGCTGGACGGGGAGGCGTTCATGTAGCTCTGAGAGTTCGAGATGGGGCTGTACTGCAGAGCCGTCATGTCGTAGCGGTGCATGGGCTGCGGGTTGTGGGAGTGATGGTGGTGGGAGTGGTGGTGGTGATGCGCTCCGCTGCCGGGGTGCTGGCTGTAGGCGAGCTGAGCCTCCTGCATCATCGCCGCAGCCGCAGCGGCTGCAGCCACCTGCCCCGAGTACGCGCCGTTCGCCCAGCCGTTCATGTGCGCATAGCCGGAGCTGGCGGAGCCTCCGTGACCCCCGGGGCTCTCTAACCTCTGTCCGACCCCGGATGAGCTCATGCCGACAGTCAAACCAACTCCCCCACCGGCGCTGGGTCCAGACAGCAACCCACCAGCCAGGGAGTATTTGTCCTTCTTCAGCAGCGTCTTGGTCTTCCGCCTGGGCCGGTACTTGTAATCCGGATGCTCCTTCATGTGCATGGCGCGCAACCGCTTYGCCTCGTCGATGAAGGGGCGCTTCTCCGCCTCGGACATCACTTTCCACTCGGCACCCAGCCGCTTGCTGATCTCCGAGTTGTGCATCTTGGGATTCTCCTGCGCCATCTTCCTGCGCTGCCCGCGGGACCACACCATRAACGCGTTCATTGGTCTCTTTACGCGCTCCTGGTTCGCTTTATTGGAACCGCCGTTCGGCCCCGTGCTCGTGTTCGTTTGGGGGCCGGGGGAGTGGAGGTCAGTTTCCATCATCATGCTATACATTCACCTGCTTTTAAACTTCACCACCAACAGAGAAGAAWAAATAAATAAAAACAGTTTCAGGATCGGTCAAGGAGCACACAAGTTCGAGCGCGCGGTGGCTGCGAAAATTCTAACCCCAAAGGAAACAAGCAGCAGATGAAAATTAATCCGAGAAGGCATATAAAAGTGTTCTCCACGCAGGATTTCACCTCGTCTTCKTTTGGGTTGCTTCACATCCAGTGGGACAAAATTGGAGCATTTGAGCCACTTTCCCCGTTTGAGTTGAAGAAGTTGGTTAAAGCGGCGGCCATATGATGCGCACTGACAGCGGTTAAATGAGCCACGAGCGTCCAATGGGGCTGGAGCAGCGGAATGATTTGCATGGAGTTTGGTCAGGTGACTAAAGGAGCACAGAGGAAGAACACACCGGAGGAGGAGGAGGAGGAAGAGGAGGAGGAGGAGRCAGAGAGAGGAGGATCAATCCCACAAATAGCAGCGAAGCATTTGAAATGTTTCAAACAAGCTCTCAGAGACTTTAACAACAAAAATAACTAAGATTTGTTCGGGGGTAATGAATGGTGGTGGGGTTTATCTCTGATTACAACGGGCCCAACTTCTGAAGGAACATTATAGAAGAATTTCGATTAATCGCCAGAATCTCACAACTTTTAAAGTGCTCCAAAATAACACGAATCAAATCATTTTAAACTGCATTTTCTTCCCTTATTTGAGCTTGAAATAATCCCACGTTAGAAGCCAATTTTTTGTGCAGCTGAATTCAGTTAAGAGACGAACCACCTCTTTTAAAACAGAATTCCGGATCTGCCCTCTGCTGTCCTTAAAATTATATAATAAGGTGTGAAGAAATGAGCGAAATACGTGCAATCAAAGGAAGAAATGATGTGATAGATGTGTGATTTTTAAAAGAATAAAAAAAGATGTTCAAAGAGGAGTGGTGCGTAAAGATGGATGGGCATTTAATGAGGTGAAATTGCTGGGTGACGCAACGTTATCGCCGTCTGCTGGTGATGGGGAATGAGCTATACCCTCCAGAATCTCCCCTGCAATAGACCGTTTACTTTTACGCAGCTTTAGCCTTTTTTAATTTAACATCCCATCGAGAAGCCCGGTCGTAGACCAGAAGGGAAGAGCAAGTCCGCGAGGCTTTGAGTCCGCGCATAAATAATCCAGATTTCACAGCTGACCTCCCCTGAAAAGCGCCAATCAGTCTCTAATTGAAAGGGAAAACGAAATACCTCTTCCCGTGGCGAGACTAACGATTTAATCATTCTTTGCTGCGTCTTTTTCTTTTTCTTTTAATTAGAGTTTAGTTTGATTTGGTTCTATTTTTTTTTTTTTTTGTAGGGCCTGAAGGAACGAGATGACTCCWACAGTTCCGCGCGCCTTTGTTTAATTAAGGGTTAAAGGGAGGGATGTCACGGTGGTCAATAAAACGTTTCCAGCTCTGCCAGGGCCATGTGGCTCCAGGCCGGAGGAGGATGACAATGCAGTGAGGAGAGAGAGGCGCACAGGGAGGTGAGGGTCAGTGAACGCATCACACGGGAAAATAAAGAAAAGCACCGAGGGTGACAGATATTTGTGACAAAGGTGAACTCTCCATCTTGTTGCCATCAAGACTTAAAATGTATAATTTTAAATAT
>NW_013952485.1:1566290-1581459 GCF_001266775.1 Austrofundulus limnaeus | reverse complement strand
TCACGTGAATATAAGTTTTTGTTAAAGGCGATATTGTTTTAGATTTGAGATTTTTTTCCCCCAAAGTTGTAAAATTAATTTTCCAATCCGATCCGATGTGTTGAATTAGGAAAATCAAGCTCAGAGCAACTGGTTGCATCACGAGGCACGGTCAGCCGCAGCCAAACCCTCCGGCTTGCTCTAAAATAAAASCACTGCATGGAAAAAGGGAGAGGGAAAAAAAATGCGCAATTTGGAACCAATAACGCGGCATTTAAAGATGTTTAACAATTAAAGACAAACGGCAAAAAATATTAAAAAAATGTCTGWCAAATATTCACACCACATAATGTCTTTTCCAAGGATTTATTCCTTTTGGAATTGTTAAACTTACGCGCGCTCCCTCTCTCGTTGCTTCTCTCTGCTCCAGACAAAAGTGGGCACATTTGTCCCTCCACACCCCTAAAGCCGTCCTAAAMCCAATCCAAAGCTGCATGTAAGAACCGGCGCGACACACTCCCACCGCAGTCTGCGGCCGCTCGAGTGCCAAGGCCATCCATACCCGGTGCCCAAACCCACCACTCAATACACACTGAGGGGCAGAGACAAGGAGAAATGACATTTATTATACTCTCTAAAAAAAAGAAAGGGAAAAAAAACAGACAATTCCAAGTTATTGTTTCTCTCTTCGACAAAAAGGGGGGCTTGCTTCTAACATAATGAACGTCTTTTGTGCGGCGCAGAACAATACAAAACAAGTATTCTAATAAATAGCCACTTTTTTTGATGGAGGGTGGCGGGGAGGGGGGGGGGGGGGGTGAATGGGCTGGAGCGGCGGGGTTCTGAAAGGCAGCTGTGCCGCATTCCGGGGAGGAGGGGCAAGGACTTGGCGAGAAGCCCCGCACCCCCTTGTCTCCTCCTGGATACTGACTCCCATTTACAGAGCCCGAAACAGGAGGGGGGAAAACATACAAAAAATGGGATGGAGGGAGATGGGAGCGAGAGAAAGAGAAAAGAGGAGAGAGAGGTAGAGAAAGGCAAAGACTGTGGAGGCTTTAGATAATTAAAAGAATAAATAATATGGAAATGATCAACTCTTGCGTGAAACTGTGAGGCGCAAAGTATCCAACCTGCGCAACTCAAAGGCACGCGCAACTCTGACATCAGGTAGAGACGCACACACTGAAACTGACACAACAAATTCACAGTCTTGCAACGCAGCTGGGTTAATTGAAGGAATCCTAATTAAACACGGGTTCACAGTTTTGTGATGCAGCAGAGTGCTCCTCGCACTGTTTCATTTACTGCTAAACTCCAGTTCTCCCCCTAAGTCTCACGTGATTGTTTTGCAAACAGCGCACTCAGGACGAGCAGCGCCTTCGTTTCTCATGAACTCTGCCGGCTGCCTGTTGCAGCATCCAGGCGTCAGAGCTGTCAGACTCTGACTYGCGGCTCCTGTATCTGGCAGGTGCACTGGCTGCTTCTCATGCATCTGTTCACTGGAGACTGGAGGTAAGGTGACAAGTTTGTAAGCAGAATTTATTTTTCAAAAAGGGGAACAAAATAAAAGTCCTGGCCAGATTTAGTAATTGGCTAAATATAGCATAGTGCAACATTTATTGCTTTATTTTTTTTCTTATAGAATAGCTCAGCCATTTTCAAGGAAGTTTTGCGGAAAAGATTATGAACAATTATTATCTTACCTGCCTTAGATAGCTCTTTGAACAAACTCAATCTGAAAAGTTTAATTCTGACCAGATAGTCTGAGTGGGATAAGACCAAAATGAATCATTGTGGTCTAAAAAAAACCTTGATTTTGTTGTGTGCCAATTGTTTGAATGCTGTCTTAAAACCTCTTTAAATCCTTATTTTTTGTACATGTTATTTATATAGATTTCTGTGATCACTTGCCCGTTCAAATAGCAGCAGTAGCCTATAGAGAAATATCCAAATATTTCTGCCTGAAAAATTGTTTGATGTGAAACTGACGGCTGAGTGTGAACTGTATTTATATAACTCTTTCATAGCTTTTTCAGTTCAGTTCATTCTTATATCGACAGTTCACAACAAAGTCATCTCAGGGCATTTTACAAAAGAAAAACAAAAAAAAAAAAAAAAACAAATCTACACAAAAACAGACCCAGATTCAAATCCAATTACAGTCACTTGAAATTTCATCATAATTCAATACATTCACAGTATGAAAGGCCAGTTAGTAAAAGTAAAGGACACATGAAAATTGTATCAAATCTTCACTTCAATGCGATCTTTGTGTTGGTGATAGTGGAAAGAACAACTTCATTTTAATAAGAAGAAACATTCCAAAGATATATTCAAAGTGTTTTTTTAAGTTTTATTCATTCACTCACAGAACAACCAGGAACTATGGCTCAGTCTCTTGCTCAAAAACACTTTGATGATGGAATCAAACTGCCACCCTTCTGTGTGGCAGACAACAGCTTTTCCTCCTAAGCCATCAATAAGATTTAAAGCTTTCTGATGTATCACTTGCTTTACTTTTGTGCTTGAGCTAGCATGTCAATCCAAACTGAGATTGTTCAAAAAAAACTATCCACAACAGGTAAGATAATGTTGTCTGTTTTATTCCCACATATCTACACTTAACAACAAACTCCATAATCCCTTTAAGTCACACTTTTCAAATCAAATATCATTTCTTCAACAGAACCCTGCAGAGTAACTTTTTAAAAATTCTTCTCCACACTGAAAAGGATTATAGCAGCTTCTGCATTTTCTCACTTTGCAACTTCTGAGAACTCCAGATACATTGAAACCATAGAAGGTGATAAGTAAAAGATGGTTCAGTGAGTGAGGGGATGGGGGGATGAGGAAGACAGCAAGTCAGGGAGATCAGATCAGGATCAGGCCTATGAGCATTGAGAGAAAAGTGGGCTAAAAGCAAAGGTCTCCGTGGAAAACACAAATCAAACGCCACTGATGATTTGGGGGTCAGGGTTTTAGCAGAAATAAAATACATGAATGGCTTGTTGCATAAAGGGAGAAGCAGCAAAACTTCAAAAAATGACAATGTATGACATAATGTATGTTATCTGTATCAAGTTTAAAACAGGTTAAAAAGCTGCCAACCTGAAAGTGTGCTTTTTATATTTGAAGGAGAGCATAACATGTCATTCAAATCTGGGCACTCTTGTCTATGAGCAATTTGTTCTTTTGTTGCTCCATGTGCTCTATTTTCATCTTCTTCTCTTGCAGGAGGAGAGCATGTGAGGGGCTCAGTGGAGTGGTGAGTTACAGACAGGATGACACCAAAGGAGGGAGGTGAGAAGAGGAGTCGGCAGAAAGAGGAGAGAGAGAGTGAGGGAGACCAGGGAGGCCAGTGTCAATCCCCACGGCAAACAGCAGCGGATAATCATGGGGTTTAGGAAAACACTGTGTCCATAATGCTATTACTCAGGATTACCTACTCCAGTAGAGAAGGCAAGACTCTCTTCACAATGTGCCACAGACCTTTCAGATAATCATCTTATCACAGATGACAAATCCAGAAGAAACATCCCATTATTCAAGAGGGAGGAGAGGAAGAAGGAAAAAAAATCTGCTGCATGTTTGGATGAAGACATATTGTAAGCCTAAATTATTCAAGTGGAAAAATATCAGATTTTCAAAATTAGCACGCCAGTCGCTTCCACCCCCCCCCCACTTCCCGTTTTTTTTTTCATTCTCTCACTGTCTCTTTCTCCCAGAGCACTTTCTCTTTTTCCCCGCAGGGCAATTAGAGACAAGATTTTACACATTGTTCAGCTTATCAGTTAGCCATAACACCTTCCCCTCTGATTGGTCTGTAACAAACATAATGGTTTTAACAGTCATGAGTTGCTACTCTTAGAGGTGCTGTRCTAATGGTGTCGCCACGGCGATGGAGTCACAGTAACAGCTTTGCAGAAAAGCAGAAGGAGGAGGASGAGGTGGTGGGGAGGTAAGTCAGCTCTCCCTAACACATCTCTAATTAGAGCTCACAGTCAGTCATTACTGATGTAATAGGGTGTAACACTAATGGCTATCAGGCAAGCCCCCACAAACAACTGAGGGGGGCTCTTGTAAGGTGAGAGGGGCAGAAAATTTATAGAGGAAAGAGGAGGGGGTTACGGTGAGGAGGTGAAGTGAAATGGAAAGTTAGGGCGTGGAGTGTGAACATGTGTAATGGAGGGGAGGTGGGTGTTCGGGGTCAAGGAATTATTTGCGAGGGAAAAAAAGCACGCCTTGGAGCAGAGAAGATTTTTAAGTAGACGAGGTCAGGGTCCATTAATGGAAAAGTCTTTCTGATGATCTGGCACAGGCCAGATGCAGACACTGATAAGACATAAAGAAGACGGAAAAAATGGATAAAAATTATGTTTCTTGTTTATTCGGAAAACCAAACGAGACACAGGACAGGAAGGAGGAGGCAAACCCGAGAGGCAAAGTTAACCACTTTGGCACTTAGACCTTGTTATCACCGATGCACTCAGCAGCACATTTAGCTGCRTGTTTTTACACTGTTCATCACAAAATTGGAGCATCTACAGCAAAACAGAGCCGAGGTAAAAAAGAAACAATATGGACATCAGGAAAGCACGGTCAAGGGAAGTGAAGAAAAGTGATGTAGTCTTTTGTAAGACAGCTGAGTTCCCCTGAAAGTGAGGAACTAGCTTTTTCTTAAGGGTGCACATTATTTTTAAGCACTTTTCAGATAAGCTAATCCATATATGAAAAATGATGTAATCCTGATAACTTTGATTGAAATGTTGCTGCATTGCTACATTTTGAGTTTTGGGAAAGGATTCTTATAAAAGTTATTTTCTACAGTAATTACAATTTCGAAATATTTCACTTAATTTCAAAAAGAAAATTTTGTGTGAAAAGTTCATTCACATATAATTTACTGTAAAAAACTAAAAACAACAGCTAAGTATAATATTAAATGTCCCTATGAGGCTGGAGTTTTTTCACCTTTTTTCACCTTTTTACAGATTAAAGCTCCCTACAGAAACCTTTTAATAGTGATCATTTTTCTGTAGTGCCGTTTACATACAGCAGAAAAACAAAAGGGATATTATTTTCCAGGCCCACAATAAAATAACTATGTTACATTCAGTTGTTATGAAAATRCTGCACATATCAGAAATAAATTTGACTTTGTATAGCCTATATAAATGCCTTAAAATTGACCTTTGCCTCTTTAAGAACTTCCTACTGTTTCTGGCACTCCCACTTCATTATTTAGGGTCATTCTCACAGCACCACCCCAACACAAAATTGTTCTTAAATCAGGGGTGGGCAATCCTGGCCCTCGAGGGTCAAAAGCCCTGCATGTTTTACGTGTTTCTCTGCTCCAACACACCTACTTTGAATGAATGGGTGATTATCAGGCTTCTGCAGAACTTGTAAGAAGTAATTCAATGTGTAAATCAGGTGTGTTGGAGCAGGGCAAAAAAAGTAAAACATGCAGGTCTGTGGCCCTCGAGGACCAGGATTGCCTACCTCTGTCCTATGTGTTCAATTTTAGCAGAGCTCTTTAAGTTGTGGTGCAAACACAGATGGATTTATGCAACTAAATTTGAAAATGAATTTAATTAAGCACGTGGAGTAAAGGAGCCATCAAATACAAGATGCAGAAGTTATGCATTCCTTCTCCTGCCATAGAAGGACTGAGCGTCTTGAACCATGGAAGAAGATTTTAAGTGTCATCTATTGTGTAGCTTTTCTAACGACAGGAGCACCAGCTTGGCCTTTTAGCAAGCTGCAGGACTTCTGGGGCACTCTCTCTATTTCTGGACTCAGGTGTGTTTGATTATGTGTGTGTGAGTGTGTATGTGTGTGTGTGAGTGAGTATATCTGAGACTTGGGTGGGGTGGTGTGGGTAGCTCTTCAGTTGCCAAAGTGTCGTCCCTCACCCAGAATTTAAAATAAGGTCATCATCCCCAGGAGGCCTCAAGTCAAAGCTTCCTGTCTTCACCTGCCCTTTAACTCTCACCAATGCCCTTTTTTTCTTAAATCAGCTCTTCGTATCACTTCCATGTTTCCTTCCTCCCTTGTCGTGTTTTCCTTTTCTCCTTTGTTTAAATGCTGCTTCTCACATTCCCAAAGAAAGCATCAAAATAACTCTGCCTCTTCACTTGTACTCATACTAAAATATTTTTCTTCTTCCTCAAAAGTTGAAGCTTGCTTTTGTTGCTCATTTAATTCTGTACGGGCTTAAAAATAGTGGAAAAAATGTTGCAATAATGTCACTGGTCCTTAAAACTGTAATTTGATTGTCAAAATTAATTTTATGGATTAGCAAAACAATAACAGAAATGGCATCGTGTGTTGATAGGACAGGTAATAAAAGGTGCATTAAAGCCTGCCGTGTGTGTGTGTGTGTGTGTGTGTGTGTGTGTGTGTGTGTGTGTGTGTGTGTGTGTGTGTGTGTGTGTGTGTGTGTGTGGTACAGATGCATATCCAGTGCAGAAAGAGCAGGACAATAACTCACCATTCTTATGCTAATCAAGGAGGCCATTAATGTTTACATTTAAAATCAGGCCTCGCAAAGAAATACATTCACTGCCCACTAAACTGGGATAATTAGTTTCCTCTTAAACTCATATTCCATTAACTCAGGTGAATCCATCTGAGTTTCATCAAATTTCTGCTTCAATTTTGCATAATAAAACAATTTAAAAGATAATGACATATTCAGTCCTACTCTGGGCAGAAGAGCACCTATAAGAAAATAATGTGTAAAAGGGCTTTTTATTCCATTAGTTTCCTTGTATTGGAAAATAGWTGAAAGTGTTTGCTATAAGTCAGTAAGTGATTCATGAATAAATTATATCTTTACCTGTACACGTCTTATTGGGGATTAGTGACTGATGTATTAAAATACCTGTTGATTATTTTGCATACGTTGTATATGAAATATTTATTTCTTTTTTGTTAAAAATACTTTAAAGCCATGCAAAATTCTCTCAAATTTCTTAAACATAAARCCAACCCTTAAAGGGATTTTTTGAAGTGGGTTCTGTAAAAACATTATGAACAATCAATATCTTACCTGTTGTAAAAAGCTCTTTGAATGACTTTAGTTTGAAGAAACAATGTTTAATGTTGACAAATTATTAGCTAGTTCCAAAAGCACCAAGACCAAAGTTGGTTAAAGGCTGTTTCATACTACATCTCAAGCTGAACAGTTAGCTCATGGTCACGTGTTTGTGTGACATCAGTTTTTGCACACATGAATTAAGGCGTAAAGTTTTAGCGCTCTTGGGAAACCCCTCCCACTGGAGTACATGTAACAGCATGGGTGTCTTCCTGCGAGGGTCTCCACTCCACCACCAAATCCTCTTTCACAAAACAGTTCTGTGAAATTGCAGCACAGACCAGTTCCATTTTAACCTACCTCTGGTCATTCATAAAATCACAGGAGAAGCCCACTGACCAAAAGAGGCATGGAGCAGATCTCAGCTCGACTGAAGTGGATAGCAAAGTATTTATTGTGACGGATGTCTGCCTCATATCAAATAAAACAAACAAAATAAACTTGGGGGCTCAGAGGGTCATCAGAGGCGGGCTCACTTTACTTTCCTTTCCGCCTTCATGTTTTTTCTGAATGCTCGGAGGACAACAGAGCGGTGCTCCAGGCGGTGCTTACTAAAGTGAATAAACTGTATTGGTCAGAACACATTTAAAAGAATATCAAGCCACTGAAGCTGGCAGAACCTTTTCAACCAGCTGCCTGAACAGATGAACCTGGATATTTACTGTCTCAAAATGTTCTGAGAGGAGAAGGAGGCACGGCCCGCGTAGGTGGATGCTACATTAGCTAGAGAGGAGCAGATAAGGCCTGCATTACATGGCAGGATAATTGTGCCAAATTCTGGCCAGAGTTTGCCTTTCCAACAATTTTAAGGACATTCAGATTATCATGATGACTCTAAAGATAATCTGAACAGATATTCCTGTCGTGGGTGGGGAAACTGTGGCAAGGTTGGGCACATACAACATCACTGTCCGTCTGCATAAGGTCAGTTAAACTAGTAACCCCAGGTGCTGAGAGCCAAGTGGTTGGGGGTGGAAAATGGAGAGATGGAGCTGGAAAAAATTTAAAATGAAATGATTAGGGAATGTCCTGGGGTGGAAATTGTTTTGTGAGGGTGCAGATTTTGCTTGATACTGGCTCACAACTGACTTTGTTCAGTGAAAGTTTCTTTCAGAAATGGCTAGGCTGTGAGGTAAAGCATGGTTCAGATGATTTGCATTGGCTCAYCCTGAAGGTGGCCAATAGACTACAAATCCTCTATATGCCATCCCCTGTATGCCATTTTTGGATTTTTTTGTCAGGGACTTGAATGTGCCAGGTATAAGGGACATAATTGCGAAGGACAAGTGTTTGGGGACTGAAAGGGGTATTCTTTGCATGAATGTAATTTTACAATGTTGGAAAAAGTCGTTCCAGGGTGTTCATTCTGGAAAGGCCACATTCAGTGCTGCCAGGTCAAAAGTTAAAGGGGAATGGGAGTGTGTCTTTTCTGTCTGCTACAAGGTCTCACTAACTACACCATTACATGAACAGATTTGAGTAGCACGTTTAACTTGGCAAGACCCAGTGTGTGTGTTGTCTAACAGTGAGATGTTACTGTAAACTTAGTTGCATGGTGGGAGACACACTCGCTGCTTCTGCGCCCTAGTGGAAGAAGTGGATCAAGACCTGGAGTGGCAGGTGGCTTGCTCAGTTGCATGGGTGGTGGATGGATGCCTGCCAATAAGTGTACATAACTTAAACTCTCATCCAGTTAAAATACCACAGCATTGTTCTCTTCCATGTTAATTCTCACATCCATAGGGAAGAAAGACCTGGTGTTGAGAACTTTGGATTTGGATGTTGTGGAAGTGGATGTATGACAAGTAAGTAAGACTGGTGCAGAAGAACATCCAGTCCACATGCTGAAGGGGGGTGATTTCACTGCTGAACAGCAGCAAAAGATGGATGCCTTATTGTGCCGGTGGAAGACTGTCTTTGCAGCTGGAGAAGAGGATTTTGGTAGGACCAGTGYGGTGCTTCACACCATCCCCAAGAGTTCAGCCCCACGAATTAGGCAGCAGTACCGGCCAATTCCTCCAAGTCTTTGTCCAGAGCTGTAGTGCCTTCTTCAGAATATGCTAGCTAGAGTGTGATGTCATCACAGAGAGATCCAGTCCCTGGGAAACCCCAATAGTTCTGGTAAGAAAGAAAGATGGATCCTGGTTTTGTGTTGACTACCAAAAGCCAAATGCTTTCACACACAAAGATCTTTACCTCTTACCCATAATTAAGGAGTCTCTTACCAGTCTCACCAAAGTGGCCTGGTATTCAACTCTAGACCTGGACAATGGGTACTGGCAGGTAGAGATGGCCCCAAATGATCTGGAGAAGACTGTGTTTGCCAGTCCTATGGGTCTCTTGAGTTGCAGAGAATGCCTTTTGGCCTAAGTAACTCAACAGCCACCTTCCAGTGGTTGATGCAGAGGTGCTTTGGGAGACAGGTTCACAAGTCTTTATCAGCCAGAGAAAGGTCTCCTACCCGGGTCACATCATCTTGAACAACGGAGTTGACAGACCCTGGGAAAACTACAGTGGTGAGTAACTGACATGTTCCATGTATAGTGAAACAGGTGTGTTCCTTTTTGAGGGTTTGTGGGCTACTACCAGGGGTTCATTAAGGGATTCTCCAAAGTAGCTGCTCCCCTGAAAGCCCTCTTGGTTGGTACTGATGACCCGAAGGAGAGCAGCACAGTTAACTGGACCACAGACTGCCAAACTGCATTCAATACTCTCAAATCAGTCCTGCTGAGTGCACCAGTTGTGGTTTATGCTAACTTTTCAAGGCCCTTTCATTTGTATACTGATGCCAGTTTTAGTGGACTGGGGACAGTATTAGCACAAGTGCTAAAAAAAGGAAGGAAAAGTTCATAGCATTTGCTAGCTGAAGTCTTAATCCACCTGAAAGGAATGACCAAAACTACAGCTCTTTCAAATTAGAGCTTTTGGCCCTTAAGTGGGAAATTGCTGAAAGTTTTCAGGATTATCAGTGAGAACACAAAGTCACTGCTTTTACAGACAACCTTCACCCTTGTTGAGGCAGCTGAGAGGGTGAGTGACAATGTAGATGTACAGAGAGGAGACAGTGGGTCCAGGAAGAGTGGGACCAAGAGCTGTGGCAACTGTGGCTCCCCTGACCATGCAACCAGAGACCAGTCATGCCCATGGAAAACATTGCCCTAACTGTAATAAGATGAAATATTTTGCATGCTGTTGACACACCTCTACTGYCTGCCATGATACTGATGTTGTTCCCATAACACTGTGCAGACCTTGTATCCTTCATTCAAGCTTTGCACATGCAGGCTTCAGCTGCAGATGAGACCCTACCTTACAGCTGGCCTACCAAAGTGGATGACAGGTTGCTTCCCTATTTTTGTTTCTGCAATGAGTTCTGCTGCTGGGTGATGGTGTGTCTAGCTTTGTGGCCACTGGGCGGTCACTCAGTCAGAGAACTTCAGGTCAAGATTACTGCATTATTATTGCTATTACAAGAGGGGCATGGTCAAGGTGAAGCAGCGCTGTGGTGATAAAGTGTGGTGACCACATAGACTCTGATGTTGAGGAAATGGTGCTTGCTGCCTTCTGAGTGGGAAAACTGACCAGCCTGCCATAGCCCATCTTGTCCTGACATATTGACTGTCTTCACTTTGGGAACACATTCAGATTGACCTCTGCAGAGAACTTCACAAAGCACCTGCTCACATTCGCCACCTGCTTTTTTTGCATGATTTTCACTCAAAGTGGCCAGAGGTTTTTCAGCTGAGCTCCTTCACTGCACACTCCATCACTGAACACCTGGACAACCTGTTTGGTCGTCTTGGCCTTCCTAGTGTTGTCACAACCAATAATGAGCCACAGCAGAGTTCACAGAGTTTCTCACACTACGGTCCACCAAGCACATCAGGATGGCAGTATTTTACCTGGAAAACAACTGGGGGTGGGTGGTGGAAAGACTGCATAAAACTCTCAAAAATGAAATTTGAGTCTGTCTGGAGCAAGGGAGAACCTTCAGCATCGCTCTCAACCAAATTCTACTGACCATCCGGGCATCGAAACAATCCACCAGTTTCCCTTGCATTGCTCATGATTGGGCACAAACCAAAGCAATCATCAGACTGCCTGAGAGCTGAGGCAGTCCCTGCATGTGGGAATCCATGGATTGTAAAATTTAAGGTTGGTGTCAGTTCAGTAAAATTACTTCAATGAAGCTACATGGTGTGGTTTTCTGAGTCCTATGCAAACATTACACTCAGGCCAAACAAGTATCTGTTATCGCCTAGAAGCATTGTTATAACAACATTATCTGCCAAAAACAAATTTCCTTGCTTTTTGTGCTGAGTGTACATTCAAGAGTTTTGGGCCATTTGGCTACCTTTAGAAGTATGTTTGGCAGAGTCATGTAAATGGTTGTACTTTCTGACTTCCTCAGCCATCTGCTTCTCAAAATTATCCATGTTGCTTGTAAAATTACACAATTCCTGTCTCCATAAACACGCTCACAAATTTCTGACCAGTCACAGAATACTTTGCACATTATCCTACGAGGAAAAGTTTGGCTCCAGCCTTGTGTCAACAAGAGGCCAACAAAACCATAAGAACAAAATTATTGAATTTTCGTCACACAACTATAAGAGACAATTTTCTGCTTTGGAAGGAGTATGAAATTATCTTAAAACTGTGTCATATTAATTCTATTACACTCTATATTAATTTTATAGGAGTCAATTGCAAAATATATTTTAATTTAAACCTTTACATTGCAGTCAATTTAGCAAATGTTTACATCAGACGTTTATCTGTCATTGCAAATAGCAGCAGCTCGCTGTAAGACCTCACATCCAGCCATATCAGAAATATCAAATTTTTGYTTCAATAACTGCAAAATTAGTGGTTGACAGCTGTGTAAAAGGTTTATAAAATAGTGTCACATGAACTGCTATAAAATGTTTAATATTGGAGTTGTTTTTAAGATGAAAACAATTCACTTTATATTTTGAATAATCCAATCAAAACTAAACTCCAAACTGAGCTTTTCATAATTGTTCATGTGTGAACATGTGTGTGTGTGAATGGGTGAAGCGCAGTCTGACAGAACTAGATAAAGAGCTGTATAAGTTTAGTCCATTTACCATCACTTCACAAAATGTGGTTTATCTACTTGAGTCATCAGATCAGGTTCCATTTGCTCTGATATAGAATTGTTGGAGGAAACCTTTTAGTCAATTTTTAACAGCATTCAGATTTTGTTTTCTCCTGTCTGTGCATCACCAAACATAGAAAACCTAACTTGAACCAGTTGTCAAAAAGAAAAAAATTGTATAGGTCTTCTGGACGGGTTCTTCTCTAATGAAACGTTTTGTCTCTGAAGAAGTCTCTTGGAGAAGAGACAAAACGTTTCATTAGAGAAGAACCCGTCCAGAAGWCCTATACAATTTTTTTCTTTTTGATTTTTTACCTGGATTACTGAGACGCATCAGGACATCTTGAACCAGTTGTATTTGCAGTGGTAAGTTTGTACATGAGCATGACAAAAAACACAAGCAACGTCTGCATGTCTGCAGCAGAGAGTAATTTAATAAAAAAGAAAAAAAGTAAATTATCAAAACACTGCAATTTTCCCTCCTTTAAGCAATACGTTTTCCATGTTTTGCTGCAGTTCTTTTGTATCGCAGGCATTTATTGTTCTGAAAACACTTATGGTTTATATAAGTAAGTAGCTTCACGTCTCACTCTCGCGCGCGCACGCACGCACGCACACACACACACACACACACACACACACACACACACACACTGTAATGGATAGGAGCTGGCTGAGGGCGTCTGTCAGGGGCGACTGTTCTAATCAGAGCAGTGGGGAGAGATAAAGGAGAAAATAATGAGTGTGGCATCGGGCCTTTCATAGCGCAACAAAAGGCCACGGGATCAGATAGACACACACAATGAGGAGAGGAGAGGAAGGGAGGAGAAAAAGAGAGGGAGAGAGAAGAGAGGGGGAGAAAGGGAGGGATGGGACGACGCAGCTCGGCGAGACAAAACGAGGGACAGCCGTTTGCAAATATGCCTTCTTGCACTGCAGGTGATGCATGCTCCAGAAAGCTTCCCTTCGTCTGGCTTCATTTGGAGGATGCCGACGAACAGAACAGTGGGGACGGAYGTTTCTATGACAACATCAATCATTTTAGCACTAGGAGCTGATTACAAATGTGTTTGGCAGTATACAATCTCCCATTTTCCGCCTTAAAATACTTTTCTGGCCTTCTGCCCTCTTTTCTTACTGCTGATTAGTGCTGCCTCATTTGCGGCATGCGATAATTTCCAGTCATCCTTTGATTATTAATGCTTAATTTACCCAGATTACACTCCTTTGATTATTAATGCTTAATTTAGCCTGATGACACCAATCATTAAACAGTGCCCAAACTGAAAGCAAACACGCTCTGTAGTTTCCCAATGTACCGATACAGCTTCTTCTGCAGATAATGATACAGTTTAAAGAAGGCCAGCAGGTCCTGCTAGTGTTAAGTCAATGCCCACTATTTTTTCACCCAAACTCCCATCAAACTTTAAAGGGGTCGGGAAAAAAAGGAAGTACTAATTAAAAACTGCAAGCTAGGAGAAATGAGCAGGCAGACTCAGAACAGAAAATCCTATTCAGAGACTTAATGAGCTTGTCGAAGCTGAATAATTGATTTCTAATTCTAGCCTGCAGCTGTTGACCCGATCAGGGAGTGTTTTGAATGGAAGTGAAATATGTTGCGCTCTGACTTGGCACTGTTGGCTTTCTGGTAACGAAGCCATTACCAAACACTTCCATGTCTGTACCTCCAGGATCTATATACACATTTAACTGTCTCATCATGATGACATCCATCACAGATAATTCTCTTGACATCTCAATCCTCCCACAGGTCTCATTGAATATTTTTGACTGGTGACAGTTTCATAAAAAATATAATAGTAATAATAATAACAAAGCTCTTTGATTTTCAACTGCAAAAACATCCAATGAGTTAAACTCTCCCAGCGTTGAGAACCGCAGTCCATATCAGATTGTAGGTGTTTTGTATTTCCCTCATTTGCTGCAGAGTGATGCTTTGTTGGCCTGCATGGACGATCATATCCTGGGGGCTCTGGGGCAAGAGCGGCATAGAGCATCCTGTGTGTGAACCACAGCCGCCCAGCGTCCCTGTAAGATGACCTCACGGAAAATGGGCCTAATTATGACCGTGACAGCCTGCGCTATCATATTCTGCCAGATCAGTCACTGCATAGGAGGGAGAGGGCGGGAGAAAAATTAACAGAAATATATACCGCCGTGCCACCAAACAACCCCATCCCAGCCCCCCTCTTGCCTAAACTGAGCCCATTYATTTTTAATGCCCTAATCAGCGGGTCCCAAAGGTGGCTCGGCTCTCAGTCGCCTGCACAGAGACACAGGTGAGTACAGGTGAGACAGAAAGGTTCAGAGGAGGCTACTGCTGGACTTTGAGCCAAGACAAGAAACTTATCTGTGGGTGAAAATGATTCAAACATGCAACTTTAGATGCAAGGAAATACATTTTAAAAGGAGCTTGCTGGCTGTTCATTAGAAAACTGTAGAAGATTGAAGAGACTGGGGACTGAGGATGACACTGTAATTACAAGAAGATACAGAGTTTAAGGTAGACAGCAGCGATGAACTCAAAGATTGTCCTAATCCTGAAGCCTGTGGTCATTAGGGTAGGATCATTATATGATAGATTTCAGGGCTATTTGCCTGGTTTTGTTCCCAGAGACATTATTTCGAGAGACACCCTGGGAATGGGACATACTACACCAACARCTACCTCCGTGAGAAAAACACAGCAAATATCAATGCTTCTGTGCTAAAYACTGATGTTCTTACAGCCTTCCTATGATACCAGGCTGTCTGAAGTCACAGAAGACTGTTGTACACCCAAAGATACAATAAAAAAGAGTTTCAAAAGCATTTTTCTTAGTGTGTAAGAAATTGTCAATTTATTTCTTTTTTTTGGTTAATTATTAAAGCTTTTTTAAGCCAGTGAAACTAAAAAAGTAAATAAATACAATGTCAGCAAATATCAATGCTTCTGTGCTAAACACTGA
>NW_013952485.1:1564920-1566224 GCF_001266775.1 Austrofundulus limnaeus | reverse complement strand
CTACCTACCAACAAAATCACTTTATTCGATTTTTGGAGAGAAATTATTTTTATTTGAAGCCATAGACTTTTTGTCATTTTTAAAATTTTATTTTAGAATTACATTTTTATTTTTTGTTTTGTTTTATTGACTCAGCTATAATTTAGTTAAAACGTTTGTCTGTCGTCTCAATAGTCAATTGTCTTTTAGCAAATACTCCTATTTCCCTGCATAACATAATGCTTTTGCCAACCATCATGGCAGCAGGCGATCATGTAACTGCCTATGTAAATGTGTTTACGCTTCTTTGTTTGTTAATACAAAATATCACACAAACCAGTGACAGATAATGTCAATGAAACTCTCAGAAAGTAATCATTGGATGCATTTCTAAAACTTTTGGAGTCCYCCTAACACAACATGCTGTGACATCTAATCAACCTCTGCAAACACAATCATTGCAATGATTATTTATACAGATATTAAGCTCAYATTTGTAGTGGTAGTAGATAGAGTCTTTCCTAACACATGCCCTGAGTAAGAGTTAACAGATCATGTATCTTTGTTTAAAACATGCAAGGCAACAGGCAAGATGCATTTCATTAAGAAGTTCTAGTTTATTTAATTAATCTGTGCTTTATAGAATGACTGGGGATAATGATGACAAAGATGCTCCTACCAGACATTTGTGAGTTTGTTTTGAAACAGCTAAAATTACTCTTGGGAATTTACAGTAATTAGTCTTTTGACGCCACTCAGGTTCAGATAAAGAACAAGCAGAACTTAAATGTAAAGGAACGTATAAAATGTATAAAAAATTGTAACCTTATAAAGTTCCTGTTTGTTTAATTTTCAAAATTAATTTTGTCATGGCTTTGTATTTTCATATTCCAAGGCACACAAGAAATTAAATATGAAGACTAACAATAAATAATTTAACGAAACATCATTCAGGATAAAACATTCTACAAAAATAGTTGAACAAATGCAATGTTTTTAGACCAAGTATTTAAAGTATTAACTAAGTAACTTTAGGCCAACAAACAATTATTTTGCATGCTGCAACACAACATGGTAAGGTTCAGCAAGTTCTTAACCTAAAATGTAAATTAAACTTAGGGGATTAAAGTTGAAAAAAAAAAATAGAAAAGCATGCCAAAAGAGTGTTTCATCCTAAAAAAAATCTCATGTTGCATCACAGAGGGCAGCTGAGGAAAACAAAAGAATCACAGCAGTCACCTAGAATCAGTAAAGTGTTTGACAAAAACATTCTTGTCAGAGAGTTAAAGTCTAGGAGCACAAATAATGCAAYAAGGAAAAAAAAC
>NW_013952485.1:1556496-1559339 GCF_001266775.1 Austrofundulus limnaeus | reverse complement strand
TATATATATATATATCATCTAAATCTCAAGAAGCTCCTGAAAACCAAAGAATCTGATTCTTTTCTGTGTTCCTCAGAAACAACAGAATGCTGTAACCTTGGCATATAATGTTATGTGATTCAGTGTACATAAMTTTACAACTTTCTGTTAATATGATTCTAAGCTAGTCTTGAAGTTGTACCATGAATGTAGCTGTAGAGCGACATGTACATGACCACTTCACAGATAATAATGTTTTCACTGATCGGTTCTCCTTTAAATACACTTAAATGAATAAATAAAACTTAAAGTAGAGCCAGTAAGTCAGAACCTCTGACCTCAAACTCAAAAATGTTTAAAGTAAAAGCGTGAAAGTTTAAAAGAACGCCTTATAGATCTTGATTTCTTATTATGGTTTTGCTTTTTCTCTTCCAACAATGTATACGTTAAGCTTTTCAAACTTTTTACCCTTTTTGCAGCATGTCACTTTTGACGAAAACATTTAATAAAGAAGTCATGCCACATTTTGATTTCATTTTCCTTTAGTAAGTCATTTCAAATAGAGGTAACAGGGCAGCACGATGGTTTAGTGGTTTGCAATGATGTCTCACAGCAGGAAAGTTCTGGGTTCAATGCCCAGCTTGGTTCTTTCTGTGTGGTGTTTGCACGATCTCCTTCATCGGGTACTCGTGGTTTCCTTCCCCAGCTCAAAAACACATTTATGCTGCCTTCAGGCCTCCCTCGGGGAGGAAAAAATCTGCGATCTCAGAAGGATTTGTCTGAGTAAATAAAAGGTTCATAAATAAATAAAATAAACAGAATCAGGTACCTGTACCTCTCTGTCTGTAAAAATGATGACCTTAAATTAGTTTGGAAATGGCAATACCAACTGATGAAGAGGAGCAATGTTTCCTCTAATCAACACCTAAATGCTGCAGAACAACAGAACTTTTCTGCTTTTATAGAGCTGCAGGCAATCGTTTAATCAATGCATTTCTGAGGGTGTGCGAATTCAACCTTGCGTAATTAAAAACTGATTATATAGAGAATCACAAACAGTGATGTTTTTTGTTTAAATTGTGTTTTTTTCTTCCAATTGTACAAAAGATGTTTGAGGAAAAATTAGGTTGTATTTCTGAATGAATATTTTGATGTCTGGAAACATGTCTGTTGTAAGTTTGGTCTTTGTGCAAAATCAGTTTAGATATTTCTTTATTTTTAAAAATGGCGTCATRGCAAGTAATGTAATGTTCAATATTTCTGCAGTTTAAAGAAATATTTAACTTGGATGTGAACACAAAGAAACATTTAATGRGAGTTAATCCAGCCAAGTTCACACATGACACCACTCTTTCAGGTTAATGAAGAAACACCTTTATTCAAGTTCACTACAAGTGTTAGTGAAATTTAATCCCAGCCAGATATATGATAGTTCAAACACGTACAAAACTAAAGTTGTAAGATAAGATAAGTCAAAACATGCTTCAAAAATGCCAAGATAAGTAACACTGATCAGAGGCTCTTCTTCTTAAATGTAATTAAAATAAACACGTCATTCAAAAAATGTGATTCTTTTATTATTTTATTTAGACAGCAACTTTTCATTAAATCTCAGGAGCAGTAAAGCTGTAGCTAATAATAATGCAGGGTCCAAACTGCACACATTTTATTGTTCTTATAAAAACTGGTGATAAATGAACAACTGCATGTAGGCCAAGTGAAAGAAACCTATAGTAAATTATGTGCAAAAAGATTGTTTTACAAATCATTAAATACAGATTTAAATTTAATTATTGAAAAAGTTGTCTAAATATTTCCCAAGATGTTACTTTGAAACAATATTACTGCAATATTACTTTAGGCTTTTCTCTGTGTCTGATTCATCTGATCATTTTGTTGCTGCTCAAAGCAACAGGGTGCATCTCATTTTCTTCTCACATTCATAAACACGGTGTCAGCCGTCAGCTCACATCTTTCCAAGAGTCAAATCTGGACTTAGAAAGCAACTGCTCGATACCTTGAGCACAACGCWCTGAAGGTGGAGAGAGGTGGGGTTCAAACACTGCCGGGGTTAATTAGTTTTCCACAAAAAATACAAGTGAACCCATTTGCACTGCACAATGTTTTCAGCTAAGGGTTCAGGGTAAAGAGACGTCTTTTCATCTTCTGGCACCTTTTTTATTTTAATTTTCCATGACTAGAAAATGTTGACTTTTTTCCTTTTCTCCCTTTTTTTTTTTCTTTTTCTATTTGGTCAAAACTCTGTCAAATTATTTAAAAAAAATGCTGCTGTTTGTTTACCAAGCTATAATCACTTATTAGGATTTTCAACTAAAGAAAATAGCTAAATTCCTGAGTGGGCAAGCATTCATCTTAGACAGACATCTGTGTCACCAAAGCAGAAGGTTTATGGATAAACTGAACRGGTTACTGAGTGGAGCCAGATTAGCCTCGATTTTACAAAAATGAGTAGATTACTTTATTGCTTTCCCTTCCAAAGTGAGGAGCTCGTCTCAGGGTCTCTCGTTGCCGTGCTAATTACAACCYTAGGAGGCAGGAAAGACTCAGGTGCCACAGAATCCTTCAGTGAGGGCCATCTGCGGCTGACAGTTCCAGGAAGGCTGTGTCATCCAGCCTCAATAGCTAATGAACAGACACGAGGATTTTCTCTCAAATTCATTATCGTCACAATGAATGAATTCAAGGTCCCTTTTGGTTGTCGTTCTCAGCATATTATCCTCCCATCAGCCCGTCGATCACCTCGGCCCCACAAACAAAACCCTTATCCATCTACATGTTGAAGCACACCCAAACAGAAACAGAAACACACACACACACACACACACACACACACACACACACAC
>NW_013952485.1:1548856-1556405 GCF_001266775.1 Austrofundulus limnaeus | reverse complement strand
CACACACACACACACACACACACACACACACACACACACAGAAAATCAGATCAGCTAATTAAGATGTGGTGGCTGAGTGGGACATAAACTCAAACAGGGCCGGACAGATGTCTCACTCTAGTGACTTCAAAAAGGAGCCAAAGAACACAGGGCCATGTAATGTGATTTAGATATAATGCTTCCAGGTCAGGGGTGATGGCGAGACTGCTGGGCAGTGGCAGAGCAGCTGACAAGCGTGTAACTAACCATGACGGATGGGAATTCAATGGACTGCCTACTCTATACACTTAAGGCTAGATGGGAACAAATTACATAGCTGACCACCTTGTCAGCTCGGGCAGCAGAGGAAAAAAATTCATCTGTTCTGAGAATAATTTCTGACACGTGCGGACTATAATTGAGTCAGACAGGATGGTGCTGTGAGGGAAGTGTTCCTCTTCCAACTAACAGCGTGTGATGCTTTAATGTTCTACCTGCCTTCAAAATATCCAACAACAAAAATGAGGTATATTTGCATTGATGAGTACCAATATTTATTGAAACACATGGAGACTACATAGTTTATATGCAGTATTTTTGTTATGAAATGATGTTTAAAAATTAAAGTAAGTTGTACCACAGGGTTTCTGGGTATTTTGGATGTCGTAAATAAATAAAGACCTAGCAATCCTTGAAAGAATGCATATCGCCCGCTACCTTAAACCACCATTCATGTCAGAGTTTTAAAATAAGATCATCTTATGTTGAGAAATAATGAAATTATATAAATTTTAGGTCAACATTGCAAAAACATTATGTACAATGTCACAAGATGTCACACTTTGCAATATTGTGAATGACTCTTAGCTACTATTTTAGCTACCTATTTGTAAGAATGACTGAGTTATACTAATTGCTGTGTTGGTAATGTTTAATAAGATATGGTGACCATCTTGAATTGGACTGACTCCGAAATATAACTATTTGTAGATGTACATCCAATAATTACTTTCTGAAGTTTCATTAACATCTGTCCAATGTTCATAAGACATTTTGTTTTTAAATAAACAGGATTGAGTCCAACAGTTAATGTCAGGTTTTAAGAGAAGACCTTGTGCACTGAGTAGCACACAGAGTGTTTGTTGAGGATTACTCTCACCTACTGCCACAACAACCACCTTGTTCAACATCTGTAAAACTTAATGAATTGTAAACATTTTTGTTTTTTATCAGGTTAAGTTGGCTTGATATGAGTTGACTCCAGAAGTTAATCCCTATACACGTCACATTATTATTTTTACATTATTTAGATATTTTCAAAAAATGTCATTAAAATTAGTCCATTGGGTCATGAGATATTTATCAGATTGAATTGACACAAACAACATGTTCAAAAGTTCGACATGTGCCATTTCCATCCATTTTCCTGTCTAACCATGACTTGTTTTGACTCTACAATACAGCTACGTTGGTTTACATGTTGCCATTTTAACGTACCGTATACACACAAAACTGTACATACACAAACATTCATATGATGGAAAAAAGGCAAGGTTTTATATACAGTGTGTTGGAGGTTTGTAAAGGACATGCTTATAATTGATACTGTTGTCTTTCAGTGGTTAACATGAAATTGTTAGTTAGACTCTGCTTGCTTGGAGCCTAGGCCACATAGGTCCAAAAACTGACTGAAAGTACAGTAAGTTGGGATCAAGCAGTGTAAAGATTTTGAAGCCACGCCAAGTTGACCAGATTAGGTTTGATTCAAGCCCATAGAAAAAAGCCAATAAACTTGATCCAATTGAGGTTTAAATGTCTAAAATCACATCACTCCACTTGGATTAAATATTTTGTTGATTCTTAAGTTTGTCCATCCTGTAGTGAACAGTTGACCTGTTCACTGGCTATGCTTTTATAATTTTAAACGGAAAATGGTGTGTACCCTATTTTGGACAAGCTGAAAAAATATACAGGGGTTGGACAATGAAACTGAAACACCTGTCCTTTTGTGTAGGGGGTTTCATGGCAAATTTGGACCAGCCTGGTGGCCAATCTTCATTAATTGCACATTGCACAAGTAAGAGCAGAGTGTGAAGGTTCAATTAGCAGGGTAAGAGCACATTTTTGCTCAAAATATTGCAATGTACTCAACATTATGGGTGACATGATGTCAAAAAAGAGGACAAATTGTTGGTGCACGTCTTGCTGGTGCATCTGTGACCAAGACAGCAAGTCTTTGTGATGTTTCAAGAGTGACAGTATCCAGGGTAATGTAAGCATACCACCAAGAAGGACGAACCACATCCAATAGGATTAACTGTGGATGCAAGAGGAAGATGTCTGAAAGGGATGTTCAGGTGCTAACTTGGATTGTATCCAAAAACCATAAAACCATGGCTGCCCAAATCATGGCAGAATTAAATGTGCACCTAAACTCTCCCGTTTCCACCAGAATTGTCCATCTGGAGCTCCACAGTGACAATATACACGGCCGGGCTGCTGTAGCTTTGGTTATTCGTGCCAATGACAAACGTCAGTTTCAATGGTGCAAAAAGCGCAAATCTTGGGCTGTGGACAATGTATAACAACTATTGTTCTCTGATGAGTCAAACTGTTTTCCCCACATCCGAGAGAGATACAGTGTGAAGAAGCCCCAAAGAAGCATACCACCCAGACTGTTGCATGCCCAGAGTGAAGCATGGGGTGGATCAGTGATGGTTTGGGCTGCCATRTCATGGCATTTCCTTGGCCCAATACTTGTTCTAGATGGGCGTGTCACTGCCAAGAACTACCGAACCATTTTGGTGGACCATGTGCATCCAATGGTTCAAACGTATCCTGAAGGCGGTGCCGTGTATCAGGATGACAATGCACCAATACACACAGCAAGACTGGTAAAAGATTAGTTTGATGAACATGAAAGTGAAGTTGAACATCTCCCGTGGCCTGCGCAGTCACCAGATCTAAATATTATTGAGCCACTTTGGGGTGTTTTGGAGGAGCAAGTCAGGAAACGTTTTCCTCCACCAGCATCACGTAGTGACCTGGCCACTATCCTGCAAGAAGAATGGCTTAAAATCCCTCTGACCACTGTGCAGGACTTGTCTTTCCCAAGACAAATTGATGCTGTCTTGGCCGCAAAAGGAGGCCCTACACCATACTAATAAATTATTGTGGTCTAAAACCAAGTGTTTCAGTTCCATTGCCCAGCCCCTGTATATACTGGCCATTGCCTTCCTATGCAGTTCCACTTGATTCTAATCTCCCTTCTCCAGTGGTGGGCACCAGCCCGCTTAAGCGCAAATCTGCTAATTACGGACCTAAATATTTCATTCACACTTTAGCGGTCTTTCTAATTTTTATAATTTATCAGCGGATTTGCGCTTTCTAAAATTAAAATGCAGTACTGCTAATAACTAATTATCTACCAGTCACCATTATCTTGAACAGCGGAAGGTATGGCTGTCAGTGAATCACAACACATGTGATCTATCCAACAGCACCCGTCCCACATAAACACAGTTATTGAGAAGGTATTCATCTTTGCTGACTGTTGCTTTGGGTCATGGTTCTGATTTCCCACAATGCTTTGTGTCTGCTTACCTAGCAGGACGGCAATAGCAAAAACAATTAATCTTGTATGTATTGATTTATTTTACTTTACAACTGGAGCTACTTTTTTAAAAAAAAAGTTAAGTTTAAACGCTGGAGCTAAATACTTGACGCAATTGGTCGAAGCAAAAGGCCAACGGTGTTAGAGACTCAGAAATGATTTAGATGCTATGCCAATGAAGACTGACATCTAGTGGTCAACTGGAACAACTACATGGAAAACTTTAAATTCCAAGCTCTTATTTTGAGGGGAAGATAGTTTCCTTTCTTTCGTTTCCCATCACAAATCAAATCTGTCATGTACCCAGAATGCATCGCTTCAGTTTTCCAATAAACAGTTTTAAAATTACTTTATTGATGCTTCTTTAATGAAAAATCTACAACAAACAAAAGATAAAGATAAAGAAGCAGCCGAACTAGCAATCCTCAACAACTTTTTAAAGAAGCAGCCGAACTAGCAATCCTCAACAACTTTTTAAAGAAGCAGCCGAACTAGCAATCCTCAACAACTTTTCAAAGAACCAGCCAAACTAGCAATCCTCAACAACTTTTTAATTTTTATGTCAGGAGCTAAAGGTCAGTTTCAGGAAATCACATCCCCAGCAATCGGCGATTGTACAATTAAGTTGTAAAAGAGTTCATACACTGCTAGTTGGCAGTGCTGTGCATATGTTGTACATGAATTGTTGCCAGCTAGTAAGTGTCAAATTGAACTTGTGCTTTAAAATTAGCTTCTGCTATTTTTTCAATGGCAGAAGCATTTTTGAAGTTGCGGACCTAAATATTTTCATAAGCGCTTTAGAAATTGCGGAGCTAAACTTTGGATTAGCGCTGCCCACCACTGCCCTTCTCTGCTCTGTCTGGGCTTTCTCCCATGGATTTCTCCGGTAGAATTTTAAGCGGGCCAATTAGCAAACAGAAGGAGGAGCTCTGAACAACAATGTTAATTTTATGCACTATTTTAGTCTGCTTGCTCGCTAGTTTAGAAATGGCAATGGAGGAAGTGAATGAAGTCATTCAGTTCGTGTTAACAAGGCTTCCAAATGAAATTAAACTATCTTGCAAAACCTGCAGCACTAATTTACAACCTGCTCGTTTGACTTGGTACTTCTCCCTTCCCAGTAGGGGATGGTTGTTTACAGCACATGCACTTACCAGTTAGCTTCTTAGCTTTATTCACATTCAAGCTGGCACACTACGTATGTCATGGCCAAATGTTAGAGATTGGGTAAAATCAGATCCAATCATTACATTAACAGAGTCCACGCCTCCAGCAAGCAATTGTTCATGTTCAGATCTAACGCGTTCTCACTCCCGACTCGGCAACATATTGACGCTTGGTTGGGGACCGTCTGTGTCCAGTTTTGATGCGTCGGGTACCCCCCGCACGTCAGTCCTTGCTGCCCGCRGCTTTTCCAGGTTGCGACACTTAGGGGTCTTTGGGTTGGGGGTCTGAGGTAAATATCAGGGTTCAGGGTTAATGGCTAATTTTAGGTACTGGGGTCAGGGATAGGCTGTATAGGGCTAAGAGAAGTTAAATTTTGGGTCTGGGCTGGTTAGTTTTGCACATTTCCTACTCTTTAAAAATATGACAACASGCCCGTCCTCCTCTGCCTCATCTCGTAAAAAACTGACGCGTGGGGGATATCCGACGCGTCAAAACTGGACGCAAAAGGCTACCTGACCAAGCGTCAATATGTTGACGAGTCGGGAGTGAGAATGCATTGGTTCGGATCATGTATATGTGATTTAGAGCCATTGTGTGCAAAGTGGGTGGAATCTGAGTGATCTTATCAATCTAATACACCAACATGTTGAGCAGGTCTCCCTGATGGTTGACACAAAATTTGGCACAGATTGGACCATGTATGTGTGATTTAGAGCTAACCGTGTGCAAACAGCGAGGCATCAGCATTTTTTAAATAATTGTAGGGGACGCTGTGGAGTAATCAGGTCATGCCCCCCTAAATTGGACTGCATTTCTGTAGTGGGGTGGATTATGATCGACCATAATGAATTTTTGGCAGATTGGCTGAGATCTGTGGAATTTAGAGCCAAATGTATGTCAATGTATATGTCACGCTTTTCATCCAAAAGTCTTTGTGCTTGAAAGCAAGTGAGATCAAGATTTTATCTGTATTTTGACACAATCCCCCGTTCTAACTGTCTCATTTGTGTCCTTGGGCAAGACACTTCACCCGTCTTGCCTGGTGGTAGGAGGGTCCAGTGGCACAGGTGCATGGTAGCCCCGCCTCTGTCAATGTGCCCCAGGGCAGCTGTGGCTGTAATGTAGCTTACCACCATCAGTGTGTGAATGCAAGTGTAAAGTGCTTACAGGGCTTGATAATGCTCCCTGGCGACCCTCCCGGGGACCGTGGCCCCCACTTTGAAAAACACTGTGCTACATGTTGAACTTGTACCCATGCCTTGTTATAACATGTTATGCATGTTACTGTTATTCATATTTTTCATGTTTAATAGGTCAGAATAAAGGATTTGTGTCAGTTTAGACTGTGCAACAATTGTTGCTAAATATAAAACCTACATTTTCACTGATACAATCAACATAAAATAAAAAAAAAWTCATAAATATTATGTGTTAGGGAGGTCTAAGGAATAAAATGTATGCAGTTATTTTGCAGAGAAAATTTTGGGATTAAATGATATTGGGGATTAGATGTTAAACTGAGTTGTTGGAAAGTTGAAACATAAAATGTTCTATATTTGTTTTTTTTTAACAGAGCCAAATATAGCTTCCTTCACTCCTTTTTGTAACCATCCAAAATAAACTTTAGTCCTCAAGAGTGTATCTCATCCTTGAGGTGTAGGTGGGCAGTTAAGTCTTGACACAAAGAGATGTTGTGATACTGTATATGGTTTCTCCTACTGTAAACAATAGTCAAAACACTTTTCGTACTCATTTCAGTGCACTGTTTTTTAACATGATAAAATATGTAAGAGTCTTTAGAAACATTAGAAGCATGTGAATAAGATGAGGAGAGCTAAGATAAACGATTACAGCAGAGTGTGCAGGCATCAGCACAGAAATTTTGACTCAGAAGGGTTAGCCTGTCTCTCCTTATTCCCATTCTTTCATACAATCTGAGCAATTAATAGGAGAAATTAGCAAAGCAATTACCACTTTTAATTGGTCTTATTCTTCTGCTCCTGTCACAGTTGTATCCAGCGATAGTTTTTAAGCCTCCTCGTGTACGTCTTCTTTGCCCTTTCACAAACGCTGTTATTAATTTCTGGAGCCTCTTTTAGCCTTTGACATCCGAACCGCTGAGGGTGAACTGCTGTCAGCTTCTCCTCAATTATTATCTTGTTGGTCTCCTTTCTCTTACGTAGATACATTACATCCTCTGGCCCTCCGAATAGTTTCCTATTTTTATTGTTTTCTTAAAGGAAGAATGCCAAAACACTGAAGGAAAATGAACATTATTAATAAATGCACTTTAATGTTGAAAATCACGTTAAAACATTTCCTTGACCTTAAAGGTTTGATTACATTTGTGTGTGCCATTTGAGCATCAATAGATTGCTCACTTGTCTATTGTTGATATTTTTGCTGTACGTCTAATTTCATGTCAAATTTGTATAAAAATTATTATTTGTTTTCAACGCTAAGCATATGTTCTTAATTGGCTTTACTACTCAACCTTGCTTGGATGAGTGTACTTAAARTTGGAAAAAAATCTGTTAACTTCTACAAAATATAAGATTAATTTATTGGCTGAGTTGTTCTTTTAAACAGAGGGCTTATTATTACCATAAGATCAGCGTTCATTGCTGTAGAAAAATAGGTTTGCTCTCTTAAACCTATTATTATTAAGCATCTGTGAGGCCAGAATTGGGAGAAAATTACATTTTTTTTCTGCTAGCAACATAGCCACGTTAACGGAGCCCATCTAGTGACTTTGGATAAAAAATAACACACACACACACACACACACAC
>NW_013952485.1:1541519-1548732 GCF_001266775.1 Austrofundulus limnaeus | reverse complement strand
ACACACACACACACACACACACACACACACACACACACACACACAGGTGCTGGTCATAAAATTAGAAATTTAATATCATATAATAAAAATAATGCTGTTAAAAATAAGCAGTGTTCGTTACCCTTTACCTGTTCAGATCTAAAACCAGTTAATAATGACATGTGAATGTTTGAGTGAGCCATACAAAACCATTTGGACACAGCCATGGACTGTTTAGCTTTTTTATGTGCCTTCCAACAGGCATCAGCCAAGCAGTGGCCAGAACCCGGAAACACATCCAGAAAACAAACCTCTTCACATCCTGACTCCGCCTCATGACATATGTTAAAGGGGCAGGCTACTCCTGTATGGAGTCAAGATGTCAGACATYATCCCTCACACTAATGTTTGATCACTGTTCTTATGTGTTGTTTTTAAATCAGACATGTATCAGACTAAAAGCCTCCTGAGTCTGTGAGACCCTGATCAAGAGCCCCACACAACCCAGTCTGCACATAAAATCAATTGAGTCAGATATAACCACATTATAGAAATATATTACTGTCCACCTAATAAAAGACTACACAATGTGTAGTGTCTTTATAAATCAGTAGTAAACAACCCCAATAAATTTCTTCAATTCCCCCTTTTCACATGGCAACTAGTCATGTGAACATTAAGGAAATTTATAATCAAAAACCCTAAATGTTCGCATTAAGCACTATGTGTCTGCAATTTTTCTAAGCGTGACAGCACCTCATGGAAACTGACTAACATCCCACCCCTGGTATAAAGTAAAATGATCCATTTATTCCACCCCAACAACGAAATAGAAAACACAACCTGAACTACCGTTAAATCCTAACCAGGTCAGCTGTGTTTATTCTTTTGAGGCCAGAGGTTCTAGAACATGGCCTACCGTCGGGAACAAGTCCTCAGCACCGTTCCATCTCCCTCCACTCTGTGACAGACTGACCTGGTTACTAACTGAGACAACAACATCCTAGTGTATTAAGAGTTAAACCATACAATGAACAGTAAAAATCATTGATTATCATTAGCAACAATTGTGATTGGCCTCAACTAAGTTCATGTCTGCCACRTGTGTTTTTATATCAGTCTTACCTTTAATTACTTAAAATGTTAGCTAGGGATGCTGGGGCTTTTTTCTCCACGCCATCACTCCTTGTTCTCTCAGTATGGATTGTGCGATGGTCCCAGGGATGGAWTCCTCCTGTTATCAMATCTGGTAGGCCAAGGGTGGATGTTGCTCTGACAATGCTTAAGCTAGTTGTSTGGGAGATGGTCTTCGAAAACACTCTCATGAAGAAGCCACCAACAACAACAACCACCATAAATGCAATCAGACCACTACCCAGCCACCATTAGAGACTCAAGCCTTTTTATTTTACCATGTTTACCAACCACTGAGAAATCACTGTGCTAAACCATCTCCTCATACCCCCTTTCCACACCAGAAATTAGCCAAAGATTATTCTACTTTAACGGGCCACCACCCAAATGTCCAGCTAACTACTCATCAATAACCAAGCAGATAACATAATTCAAATGCCACCTATCATCATGTCTGTTAAAACAATTTGCCTCCTTACTGCCACCCTCTGGCCCAACATGTGTACCTGTTTTTTAATAAAAAACTCTAGTTTGACATAAACTGTAACTCAACTTTTGACATCTGTTGTACCCCCTTTAACAACCACCAGCTTAAATTTGAAATCCTGAAAGAGAATTGTTACGCATGCGCAGATATTTGTTCACATCAGATTGATAACATCAGTCAGCTGTATTGTCCTGAAAATTAAACATTAGTTTTCACCACTTCAGTAAAACCTTGTGAATTACCACCTGTAAGCCAAATATTTATTACTCCAAGCTTGAGACCTGTGGGATTTGTTATGTTTTATACAGTCAAAATTATAAAGTTAAACATTATCATACATGTTGTCTTTGCACTGGACTCAAACAGTTTTTTTTCTGTTCCACCTGCAGTCACATCCAATGTTTCTGTCATATCAGTTTCACCCATGGAGGTTTGTGTTGACCTGTAAAAACCTTGATCTGAATGATCTATTCACAGAGCAAAGATGAAACAGAATCARMACMTCTTTCACTGGAATTGAACTGATATRTCTTTCTGCTGTGTGACCCTTTTAATTGACCTTTTGAGCGTATCACAACAAAGCTGTTATATACATACAACACATTTTAAAAACCTTTAATTCTCCAGTTGTATTCTGGGAGAGAGGAAGTCATCATTGCCCCAATTTTCAGTTAAACATTCTCCTCCCCCTTTTCAGGTTAGCTTCTCTGATTGGCCAAAACCTCACTTAGTTCCTCAATATTATAATCACATTCAAAAACAACAGTAAACCCATTCTAATTAATTATTCCCTTTTCTTCATTTAAAAATCCTGTGTAAATGGATTTTCTAAGATCTGGTTGAAAATATGTATCAGGTGTTGTAATTCCTTTTGTAATTTTCCGTTTGTCATAAATTTTATGAATTTGTGCTGCAGCAAATCCAATTACAGTTATCATACAAGTTTTAAGTATTAATCTCATTTAAGTTTTATTTTAGCTTGTTTTTTTCTTTTTGACCATTATAGGGTTTCTATCCTAAATTTATCTAAGAAGCCATATCCCATATGAAGACTTATTATACAACACACAGGCCTCAGTAAGGCCTTGGGCTCATATCAAGAAAACCCAAACAAAGCAGAGCTGCTCTGCTCAGAAGCAGAGACTCTAATACACTGATAACTCCTTCAAATTAATATTAAATTCCAGTGCTGCACCTACAATGAACAGTTTAAATATTTATATCTTAAACCATCAGAACAAACATCTTAATACAATCACCTCTTCTTCTGTGATATCTAATTGGCAGAAAGTGTAGTTTTTCAYGTCACAACCTTCACCTCAATCCCTCCTTCTGTCTGAGGCCTTTGTCTGTTTGGAGCCTCCCCAGTATAATTTACTTTGACTATTTTTATTAGCCAGCAAACCCTTTTAATTTAGCTAGTACACAATACACTCAAATATAGCTTCTCATTGCAACTTTTTAGGGGAGTACACAATTTTTTCCTGTCATTTAGTCCGTAGATAAACAATTACTGGGTACTATCCATATTTAACTCCTTCACTGCTGAGAAGAACAAGTTTTCCTTGGGTTTGTTTTGAAAAAGTGAATGCTCTTACCTCACTAAATCATCTCAACTCAGGTAAAGTGTGAATTATTATGTGACTGTGTATTTTAATGTTAGTCCACCTGTAAGCTATGATACCTCAGAATCATCCTCTCCATTCTCCTGTGTCCACCTCGTCAAGTCAGTCGTTGTAGAGGCAGTATTATAATCCGCAGCTACAGTCCAATCTCTTAAGTGGGTTGTGCAGCTAAAGTCCATAAAAACTTACTGTAGTCCATTTTACCCCCACAAATTAAATCCTTCATTAACCATGTTCTGCAACTAGAAGCCACATTCACAAAGTCACCTGAAAGCAAAAGATAAAACAAACAGAACAAGCACAAAATCTYATCTTGTTACAACCAATTTATAACTTCTATGTAGAAACATTCAATACCGTCTTGTCTTTCACCACCATCCACAATATATATATATTCACATGGCACCCATTATAGCGCAGTAAATATCACACTGTCTCTTACATTTTCTACAGTCTGCAAATCACTAATTTACAGATCTTTCATTATTGTGAAAACAAGCTTCTTTCAGCTCTGGCTGCTGTCTTAAGGTAAAGACACTRATGTTCTTGTGAGCTCTAGGCTTGATTATTGTAATCCCTTGTACATCAGGATTAATCTCATTAATCTCATTCTCATCATGAAAAAGTTGATTTATGTCAATAATTCCATTCAAAAAGTGAAACTTGTATATTATATTCATTCAATACACACAGACTGATATATTTCAAATGTTTATTTCGTTTAATTTTGATGATTACAAATGACAACCAATGAAAATCTCAAATTCAGTATGTCAGAAAATTAGAATATAACAAGATCAATACAAAAAATATTTTTAGAAATGTTGGCCAACTGAAAAGTATGAACATGTGCAGCACTCAATACTTAGTTGGGGATTATTTTGCCTGGATTACTGCAGCAATGTGGCATGACATTGAGTTGATCAGTCTGTGAAACTGCACAGTTGTTATGATTGCCCAGGTTGCTCTAATAGTGGCCTTCAGCTCTTCTGAATTGTTGGGTCTGGCATATTGCATCTTCCTTTTTACAATATCCCATAGATTTTCTATAGGGTTAAGGTCAGGCGAGTTTGCTGGCCATTTAARGACAGGGATACCATGATTCTTAAACCAGGTAAAGTTTCATGTTTTCAATGGAATTACTGAAACAAATCAGCCATTTCATGATATTCTGACTGGATTAAAGAGTCTGAACGACTCCTGTAGGACTGTGCCCAACAAATTTCTTATCAAATTTCCCCACTGTGGGATCAATAAAGTTTTATTTATCTAAAACAGCACAACACCAAACATATGGGTGCACAGAAAGATGTAAACAACGTCAAGGCCTGATTAAAACTTTTAAAYGAGTGTAGTGAGAATAGTATACCGATTTGTCTCACACTTCTGAACTCCCACCTGTTGGCTTCAGCTTTATTGACGCCTTGGCCCTACTCGGTAGAATGGAGCACCTGAGCCAGGTAGTCTCTGTGCTAAGAGGAGCTATGAAGATTCAGGCTACTGTGAGTGAAAATCTTGAACAAGTGCTGGTTACTTAGGAACAATGACTGATGGATACTGTAACATCACCTGGATCTAGTCAGACCAATGAACCCACGCATGGAACCAAGCAGAAGGGAATGCAACYGGAAGGGCTTCCTGGAAAAGCTGCTGAACAACAACAAAAGAGGCCTCCAATCAACAACTCTTGTTTTCAGCATGGAGTCCTGAGGGAAGGGAAACCAAAACATCAGAAACTCTTAAAGGGGGCTGTGTCGCTGGGACATGGTTTGCAAAATCGCCCAAAGCAGGAGAAGTGCAAAGGGGGCACAGCATGTAACATCACAGTAGCTGGTAAGTGTCTTTGCTACAAAATTCTCTCCTGACCTTGAAGCTGACACTCTGCTTGCCTTAGAAGGAGTGCACAGCTATGTTATGTTCATACACAACTAGGGTGTTCATTGTCGACTCATAGTTACTATGAAAGATGAATTGTTTAGATTAAACATACACCAAATAATAATAATAATAATAATAACAACAACAACAACAACAACAACAACAACAACAACAACAACAACAACAACAACAACAACAACAACAACAACAACAACAACGACAACAACAACAACGACAACAACAACAAGTGTGGGGTAACTTTGAACAGGTAATCCCCCCCAAAAATTACTTTTATTTGTAATCTGACTCCAAAAATGTCTATCTTTCACAAGGAGACAAGGCTGCTCAAAAATATCTTGTGGCCACATGTTTGTCTTGTGKCATGTGTTATTATTTCATGGCCCACAAGATACACACGTGGACATAATTGTTGGTACTCCTCGTTTAATGAAAGAAAAACCCTCCATGGTCACAGAAAAAACTAGAATCTGGCAAAAGTAATAATAAATAAAAATGATATGAATATGAACAAATGAAAGTCAGACATTGCTTTTCAACTATGCTTCAACAGAACTTTTTTTTTAAATAAAACTCATGAAACAGGCCTGAAATAGAGCTGATGTGCCTTGCTAAATAGATACATTTGTCTCATCTGGCTTTTTTATGATTTGTATTCAACAATGGTGTATTGTCTCCCATTAAGTCCACTTTGGCTCCAACAACGACAGTGTGATCTGACACTGATGTTCCTTGAGCTTGAAGTTCACCTTTAATCTCTTCAGAAGTTTTTCTGGGCTTTTTTGTTACAATTCGTATTAGCAATTCATCAATTCGTATTATCATTAACAGGCCATGTAGTAAAAAATTTAAAACATCTGATTCATGGCTCTAAAGATCAGAATGAATAGAAAACACCATCAGAACACTACTGATAGTGGGCAGCAAACTGCCTTTCCTATATTCAGAACAATGAAACAACCTGCTCTGTGTGTGTAATGTGTGTCTGTTTATTTTATAATTAAACATGTAACTCAAAGACTGACAGCTGAGAAATTTACATGGTGAATCATAATGCAGTTTTATGTGATGCTGACAGTCTTGAAATCTGTATATTTGAATGAGAGTAACACCAATTATACTTATATTATCCTCATAGATGGATGGATGGCTGGATGGATGGATGGATGGATGGATGAATGGATGGATGGATGGTAGGTTGGATGTATAGTTGGATGGATGGATGGATGATGGATGGATGGATGGATGGATGAATGGATGGATGGATGGATGAATGGATGGATGGATGAATGGATGGATGGATGAAATGTAATTTGCTCAAGGCCCCCTCTCTGAATCCTCTTGTTTTTATCAAGGCCATTTTGTTTAAAGTTTTCAAGCATGGCACGTTCAGATCAAAGAGTACAGTAGTTTTACTCTCWTTCAGATAGTTGAAGCTTTTTTTCTCTCCATCATTTCTGCTGCAACACAAGACTTTCAATTGAGAATTTTCAGCACAAGTTTATTAGTGTCACAGTCTTGCTCTTATGAAACAGTTTTATTTTCTAGCCTACAGTTAGGAAATAATTCTTTTTATCCAGTGTTTAGCTCAAGGTTGCTAAGTTTGGCCTTGTATTAGTTGAAAACGAGACRGKTTTTATGGTAGAAAAACAAGGYGTAAAGCTTCAGAGGTTAGAGCATRGTCTACCTCAGTCACATAGAATAATGCTGTAGTGTTATTTGTTTAATCTATTGAATGCTGAAAAAAATGTATTTACTGTATATCATTGTGTTTCACCTCTTCAGAGCAGTGAGCTCCTCCAGCTCCTCCCAGAGGAGACGTATCATAAGCCCACAAGTCGTTTGAGATGTGCCTAATGAAACTCCTGGGSCCAAGAGACATCATGATCATTTACTGTCAACATTAAATAGCTAATCTGAATGAAAAAAATGATACTGCAGCCAGTTTTTATTTATAAAGTTTATTCATTTTAAAAATAACAAATTCTAGATAGAATAAAAAATACAAATCACAAATAAAATGAAAGGTAGCAGAAAGAAGAAAAATTATTACGTATATCTGCCCCCTTTTTCCAAAAAATAAATTCAAACA
>NW_013952485.1:1529974-1536754 GCF_001266775.1 Austrofundulus limnaeus | reverse complement strand
CATTAAGACTTTTACTTAAGTAATATTCCTAGAGAATACTTTAACTTTTACCAAGGTAATTTTTTAGTAAGATACTTTTACTTTTACTCAAGTATCACTTTGTGGTACTTTATACAACACTGGTGAAATAAAAGAATAACTAAAATAAAAAACTAAAGTGTTGGACTAAGAACACTATCATATTTTTTCCTCTACAAGGAAACAGTTCCATCACAACTTGGATTTTACAAATATGAGAACAAGTTAAATCTCTACACTATTCTTTACATCAGAATGTGATTTTCTGTTATATCAAATATTAAGCAAATTAGTGTTTGCAGATATCAAATCCTTATGAATAAAGAATAAAWACATATTCCACTGTGCTTGAAGTTTGTTATAACATTCTAACAATGCCATTATCTTGTCTTTTTCTTCTCTGCATAAGAGTAGCTTTCAAAGCAATATCTAATTATGAAATTTATTTATTTATTGTTATGTAACCCAGCAAATCCCATTGAGATTGCAGATCTCTTTTGTAAGGGAAGACCAGGCCTGAAAGTGACCATTTGTACATGTTTTTGGTCTGTGGGGAAAACTGAAGTACCTGGAGAAAACCCACATGAGAACAAAAAGAACATGCAAACTCCAGACAGAAAGACCTCAGGTCCAAACTGCAGGACCTTCTGGCTGTGAGACATCAGTGCTAACCACTGCACTATCATGCTGCCAGGTGAATAGAAATACTATTCCCTAGACTCGCCTGCATTATATCACAATAAAAAATAGAAATCTGTAAATCTTTAGCACATTTGATAAAGAAAACACATTTTTACTTAACCAATTAATACATACAGTGTTTAATGTCAAAATATGCAGGTTTAATTCATATTACTTTCATCTTATTCCCTTTTAATTGTGGGCTTTGTGTATATTATCTTACTTTTAATTCTAAAAATATAATCAATTTCTATTGTTTGGACCTGGAATGTGGTTATATTGAAACTAATTCTTGTTTGTTCATCCTCTGTTACAACAGCTCACCTGTTCCCCTGATCAATACTGGCTCAGCTTCTGACACTAAATCACTTTTTAAATAATTCTCAGCAGAAGTCTCCCTTTTTACAAAGCCTTTTGATCCTAAGCTCAGTTACATAAATGTACTAAACATCTCAGGGATCTTTTCRWATAAAGCAGGTCTACATCATATTCTTCATAATATACATTCTAAAAATATTCAGGCAACGAGCGATCCTAACCTGCTCACTCTGGACTTGTGGACGCTGGAGCAGGATGTTTCTGTTCTGACTCTGAGAAGCTACAAGACAGTTTCGCAGTTATGTGGTGTCACATCATTTAAATTGTATAACGTTATGTTATATAATTGACTTAACAATTAACTAACTTGAACGGTGGTTTGCAAACAAAGTTCAACATGTTGCCTTATCTGTTTCATTGTCATCAAGCCACGACCTCCTTTTACTGAAAAAGTTGCTATTTTTGCACATTTAGCTGCATTTCCAGAGCTTTCCTCTTTTTAATTCTAACTTTCTCCAYGCCACACTTGCTCTTTCCATCCATCAAACTCCACTGACCATGTGCGCTAACATGTTATGTCAGGGCGCAAAACAACTACAAAGAAAAAAAAAGATGACTGTGGCGGGCCATTGTATCATATAAAGGCCCAGCAATACACGGATTGTGGCCCAAACATCAGACCGGCACAAAACTCACCGTCCTCCCGATTAGCCACGCATTGAGCCACATCTCTGAAAGTGCTATTATACTAAAAGTTCTGTTAAAACATTGTAAATAATCTGTTATTTTAGATAAATTTGCATTTATTACAACAATTAAAATGATTAATAGAGAGACCTTCATTTGTTATATTAATATAATTGCTCTTCATTATAATATTCAGTCTGTGATCACAAGAAAAAAAATCACATCATCTACATTATAAATTTTAGACTCAAGTCTTCATATGTAGTCAGATTTTAATGCATGTGTCCTTTTGTCCTTATATTTTGTTAATTCCTTTTGTACCAAGTTGTTTCAGTCATTTAATTTTGTAATTTGTCCCCTCCTGAACTCACCTAAATCTTTCTAAATCATTCAGCTTTTTATTGTTCTAGCCTGAGACCCTTCCTTTGCTTTAAACATTTCCATTTCATGTCCAAGTAGCCACTATTTTTTCTGTGTTTTTCAACAACCTTGCTTCACATGCAATGTTTCCATTTTTTTAGGTAAATGTTCATTTATGTTTACATTTGTTTTCCTTCAGATTTTTTGCTTGCGTTAATAAATTATTCCTTGATTTCCTACTAATGAACCTGATAACAATAGATGGTTCTTTTTGTGGATAGTCTTCTGTGGTGTTCACATTTGCTACAACTCTTGCGTAGGTCTGGTGTTTAACTTCAAGTCCAATAATTAACAAATCATCTAATTTTGTGCATCGTTCCAAGATCATTTTTGTTCCAGTTCAGTTATTTTTTTTGTTTCTGTTACTTATCAGAGCTTTCAATAGCTTTATTTCTTCAATCAAAAGATGGATCAAAAGTTCTTGCTGAGATGCCAATTTTGTCAATTCTGCACTCACAAAGTTAGATTTTTTAAAAATTCCTCCATATTGTCTGAAGTATTTTCCACCAAGTCTAATACTCTTCCTTGCACGCATGTTTTTGGCATGATTCATGCAACTCTTGGGCCTGGCAGTATTAGCTCCCAAGTCCAAAGGCAGTAGCCCGGGGCCTGGCAGTAGTAGCTCTCTGGTCCGAAGGCAGTAAACCAGGGTCTGGCAGTAGTAGCTTCCTAAGGGTTCCCACTGACAACCATACACCTCAGCTTTTCTACAAGATTCGCCTATTTTTCTACATGGCGGTTTAGTTTAGTTTTCCTTCCCTCATCTCTAAATGTAATTTTAGCCAGATGGAATGGATCAAATGACAGCTTACCCAAAAGAAGAACAAGAAGACAAACAACCTACAGAACCAGACTCAGGATGGGTATTCCTCTGCCTCAACCAGTCAGGACAATGAGGAATGTAAGATAACTGCACGAACAGAACCTTTGGTGTTGTTTGGTAGTAATCCAAGYAGTAGTATGTAACAACTCTGTTGTAAAAGTTATTTTTCAACTCGTTTTGTGTTATAGCATGTTAGCATGCTGCTACCAGGGCTGTGTCCATCACACGTTGGTGTCATTCTGACTTTATGCTTCAAGTGCTAACTTATTATGCTAAATTTGTGTTCAAAACTCTGACAAACTATTGGAGTGAACTCTTTCTGTCTGTTAACAAAGTATCTCATGAACCAATGGATTTTGATGAAACATTCAGGAAATAATTATTCATTGTACATCTACTATTGATTAACCTTTCTTAATCGACTTTATAAAATATGAAAATAGAATAGTCTAGAATAGAATAGTCTTTATTGTCATTGCACAAGCTAGTACAATGAAACTGAACATAGAAAGACATGTAGGACAACATCAAAATATACATTTCTGTGACAAACCTGTGACAAAATCAATAATAAAGTTGCGCTTAGGATGTTTGGCTGGTGTGCAGAGTCCAGATGGCCCATTGGAAGAAACTGTTTTTATGTCTGTTGGTGTGGCCCTAGAGGGCAGCAGGTTGAGCAGGTCGTGGCCAGGATGAAGGTGGTCTTGAAGATCCTCTTTATCCTTGAGAAACAACAGCTGCTGACAATATTGTCAAGGGATGGGAGAGGATAACCAGTTATTTTCTCAGCAGTCTTGATCACTCCCTGCAGCCTCTTCTTCTCAGCAGTGGTGGTATACTGAATAGTATACCACACAGAAAGCGTTTGCCAGCACACTCTCTGTGGTGGAGCAATAGAAGGTTACCAACAACTTAGTGTCCAAGTTGTACCATCTGAGTACTCTTAAGGAGGAGTTCCTGCTGGGCCACCACTGTTGTGTTGACTGACCAGGAGAGGTTTGCTGAGATGTAGGTTCCCGAGAATTTGAACTGAGGGACTCTCTCTACACTGTTGCCATTGATGTAGAGTAGTGCAGGGGCAGCTTTGTTCTTCCTGTAGTATGTGACCATCTCCTTGGTTTTCAGGGTGTTGAGCTACAGGTTGTTACTGGCACACCGCACTGCCATTCGTTGCACCTCGTCCCTGTATGCCAACTCTTCTCCACCAGTTATAAGTCCCACCAGACTAATGTAATCTGCATATTTGATGATGGTATTGGTGGAGTAAGAAGGTGGTGCAGTCATGAGTTTAGATGACAAACACAAGTGGGCTCAGCACAAAGCCATAGCGGGAGCCAGTGCTGAGTGTTAGGGTGGAGGAGCTCTGTGCACCATTTCTTACAGACTGAGGAGAATTTGTAAAAAAAAAAAAGTACTTCATTCAAGTGGATGTGGTAGGAGGGAAGTCGGCGGCTAACAGTTTGTCCACCAGGATGCCGGGACAGATAGTATTAAAGGCTGAGCTAAARTCTACATAGAGCATAACCAAAAAGGACTCAGAGAGTTCTAGGTGGGTCAGAGAGGTTTGGAGGGCAATGGAGATGACATCAGCAGTGGATCTGTTAGATCTGTATGTGCATTGATGAGGATTGCAGTACAGTGGCCGATAAGGGTTGACAGAATGCAAAAGCTACAACACAACAAGACAACAAAAGCCACAAACCAAGCCACAACACAACACGGCGGTAAAAGCCACAACACAAAATGACAACAAAAGCCACAATATAAGTCATGATTAAATGGAAGTTATGCTAAAGCAGAATTTGAGTATAGAAATTCTACCAGGAATTCAAAATTTTAAAGTACTAATCATTTAAATATAACCCTAATATCAAATGACACAAAAGTGGTTGATTAAACTATTTAAGTACTTAAATTCTAAATTATTTAACTTAGATGAATGAAATTTGCACATTTACAAAAAAAAAAAAAAACTCAAGATATCAAAAAAGATATTAAAATAGTGACCGCAGTCTTTATTTACTGTGTGGCTGCAGGTGCTGCTTGTTCTGTAATCACATATTTACCTCCGCCAATGGTGAGATAATGTTTTCGGTCACGTATGTCTGTCCGTCTGTCTGTCGGTCTGTCTGTGGACAACATTACTCAAAAACTTGTGGATGGATTGTCGCGACATTTTTACCACATGTGGGTACTGGGCCAAGGAATTTTGGTGATGTTCCGGATCATGATGCGGATACAGGATTTTTTTTCTTTTAACACTCTGTCATTGGCAAAGCAGTGAAGCTTTCACAGGGCGTGGGTTTCAAAGTGTCCAGCAGGTGGCACTGTAGTATTGGTGTGCCCCTTTGTTCTAATGGCGCGTTCACACCAAACGCGATTTCAGCATCAGGAGCATCAGGTTTACATGCAAAGTCTATGGTGGACGCGCTTCAATCAGCGTCTGGAAGTGCTGTGGCGCCTCAAGCGCGATTAGAGCAGCACGATTTGAACGATCTGAGCGTTCGACGCGCTTGATGCGCAAATCGCTGAAGTTAGAAAATCTGAACTTTTGTGGCTCGGCGCGCTGCGCCAACCAATCAGAGAGACTCCACTGTGTGACGTAGTGACAGATTTCCCAAAGGGACAGTTTACTGAATGGTGTCCACTAACCTGAAACAGATGGAGAGGAGCTCTTTAGCTGAAATCGAGTGCCTGTAGTCGGTGTCCTGACATGAGATATCAGCACCAATGAGTGGCAGCGGCTCATCAGACTGGACTCAGGACAAAAATAGTCCTGAAAGCGAACTGTGAGCCTCTCCCGCAGCTCCTGGGTGATGAAACTCAGAATGTCTCTGAATTATCTGGTGAATTAATTATGAATTAATTATCTGATGAACGTGACATGCTCTTGCTCTCTGTAAATAAAGCAAAGTCACTTCCTGTCCGACATTAAACAGAGCCCGACAGAGGAGGGAGGGGCGGGGAGGCTGTTGCCGTGCAACGCTTCAAGAGCTGTCCTGCGTCTGACCTCAAAGTGCACAAGCGACCAACTTCAGCCTTGGCTGCGATTTTGAAGCTGAAATCGCGTTCGGTGTGAACGCAGCATAAGAGTTAAATTGCATGTGTGATGTCATATCTGTGAGACAAGGGAATGGTGTGTGATTTGGGAAAACGTCATAAATTGGTAAGATGACCAGGAAATCACCTTGAATGTTAATAAATAATGCTAATATGTTCAATATTGTAAGATGAATGTAAAATTTATTTTGTAGAGATGAGGATTCACTTAGATTGGTTCATGAGCAATGTGACCTGGCCAAGACTATTGGACTCCACCGGGAAGAAATCCCTTGCATATTGCTTGCTTAAATGTTGGCTACACGAGAACTTATTCGGCAAATGTGTTTCCATCTCTGCTTTTGCGCATTAACTCTATTACAGGATGGGGGAAATTGGTCTTGGCGGAGGTTTGCACTCTCCGAGTGCTTCTAGGTTTTTTTTTTTTTATTTTTACTTAGTGTGAATTTCCTGTCACTTTGCTGATGATGCACCTGAAATTCTGCACTGAGGGACAAATACAATTTATAAATAATTCATATGTACTTTTATTTACATTCCAGACCACATATTTGTCCTTGTTAAAGAGCATAAAACAAAGTTTTTCAGCATGAAAACTTGCATTTTTAATGTGTGAAAGTGTCCTAAAAAATAAAATTAAATGAAAAAAAAAGTTGTGTGAAAATTTTTGTGGAGTTACAACTATTTTAGTTGGGTGAACAGCTTCCTCAGTATAAACTAGATAACGCATAGCGGTAACATAACGACCCCCGCACGCACAAATGCACCAGAAC
>NW_013952485.1:1519828-1529750 GCF_001266775.1 Austrofundulus limnaeus | reverse complement strand
GGATAGAGCTTCATCAGAGCTAAACAACAAAATAAATCTGAAGCTATGTTGAACAGTTTCTGAGTTATAAGCAATTTTGCATGTCCTGACACCCCCACTTTGAAAGGAGCCCCCTCCTCAAATATGGGGTGTATCGTAAAACCGTTGGCTGGTGCAGTGTAGGTCAGACTCATCTAAAGCCCTGCCAAATTTCATGTTGACCGATATAGCCGTTTTGTGCTACGGTTGACCAAAAATCAGTGAAAAAAATTAAATAAATTAAAAATAAATAAACTGTACGAAAACAATATGACTCCCACTTACGCTTCGTGTGCGGGGGTCATAATAATGTGCGAGCGGGATCATCCAAGATGGTGACACGCTGAATCGTCAGGTCCAATAGGCAGTGCCAGTCTGTAGGGCATCTCCATATGTGATGTCTGTGGATCAGAAGTTGCAATCAGAAGCCAACTTCAGATTTGTGTGTAAACCCTAAAGTCAGCACAATGAAAGCATTCATCTTTATAACAGCACTAGCCTGGCCCTTGCCTTCCTATGCAGCTCCACTCAATTCTAGTTTCCCTTCACTGCTCCGTCTGGGACTTCTCCCATTGACAACGATTTCGCTGGCAGATTTGTAGCCGGGCCAATCAGAGAAGAGAACGTCAATTTTCTGAGCAGTGTCTGCTTGTAGTTTATTTTACCTGGGCCAATCAGCAAACAGAAGGAGGAGCTTTGAACGACATCGATTTTCTGGCAGTGTCTGCTAGTTATTTTAGCATATGGCAGTGGAGGAAGAGAATGAAGCCAGTCTGTGTTGATGAGGCTTCCAAATTAAAATAAATTTGTCTGACAAAGCCGCAGCTCTCATTTGAAGTCGTCTCGTTCGGCTCAGTATATTTCTCCTCTTAGTAGGGTTGTTTACAGCACACACGATTTCCGGTTAGCTTCTGAGCTTAGCCTTCGTCACAGCGACAACACACACATGCTTCACACACACCTCCTACAAGAAATGCTTCTCTATGCATCAAGTCCAGACCCTTGTACGAAGCAAAGTGAAGGACAGGGTCTGGTTTAAACCAGGCTATAACAGCACATATCTACATTACCTAAACAAAATCTATATTTAATTAACTTTTCAGTTCAAAACATTCCACAACTGTGATCCATTGTCTGGTGAATCACTTTTTGTTATACTTTTTAGTTTCTTTTTGGCTGTTGGTAAATAACCATGTACCGCATTACTGCCACCTACTGGTATGTATGTGGACTGGACAGCAGTCAAATAAAAATAAAAGATATAACAAAAACTCATTTTTTCAATCAAGTATGTTTCAAGTATTAAATTAGCCTGAGTACTTTCAAATTTTGAATTCCCTGGTAGAATTTCTATGTTCAAATTCTGCTTTAGCATAACTTCTGTTTTGGAGTAACTTCCATTGTGGCTTTTGTTATTGTGTTGTGTTGTGGCTTCTGTTGTTGTGTTATGGCTTTTGTTGTTGTGTTATAGTTTCTGTTGTCGTGCTGTCTTGTGTTGTGTCTTTTGCATTCTGTCAACCCTTATGGGCCACCGTACTGAGGAAAGGGGGAGGCACTCCTTGATGTGCTGTGCCACCAGTCTTTCAGAACATTTGGCACTGTAGTTGCAGACTTGAGGCAGGGTGAGGCAGGGTGGTATGAAGGCTTGTGCCTGGGGGAGATAAAATATTTTTGTAATGGCCCCTGAGAGCTCAGAGGCACAAGGCTAAAGAGATAATTTTATTCCTCAGCCAGGGAGGCATTTACAGTGACTGCCACAGGATGGTTGTACTTTAATTGATGAGATGCGTTAGTCCCTGCCACACCTGACATGGACTATTGTTAACCAGATGATCCTCCATCGTCCTTTAGTAGGCTGCCTGGTAGCCTTGATTCCTCTCCTTAGGTTGCTCTGACTGCACTGTACTGTACTCGCCCCCCGAACTGAAGGCTGCGTTGCGGGCTTTCTGGAGCACCTGGGCTTGGCTGGTCATCAAGGCCTTCCAGTTTAAGTAAATCCAGATGTTTTTGTCTACCGCTAACCTGTCTGATGAAAGATAGGGTGTAGTCAGTGAAACCTTGTAGGTCCTGCTGTTTGAATATGCTCCTGTCAGTGTTCACAATTCATTAAGGGTGTATTCAGACCAGGAAAGTCCTTTGGTCCAATTGTTTGGTCCGGACCAATAATGGACTTTTTTTTTTTCATTTGGTGCGGTTTGCATTCACATTGTGCTTTTTTGCAAACGAACTATAACTTGTAAACAAAGCCACGAGGCTGATGATTATTGCTCCCATTGGACAAAAAAAGGACGGGGGCGGGACTGAGCCACAGACCCAGAAGAAAACAAGGAAGTCCTGCATGCTGCGGTTCTGATGCGCACATTTTTACTGATAGTACAACTGCAATAGCATTTAAAATGTCAGAAGCAGCTAATTATTGGTGGTTCCGTGATGATATTCTAATTTTGGAGCGGCGTCAGTAAATGTGTCCCGCAACCCAAAGGAAACAAGGTGCACTGCGTGTTCTGACCCACAACATGCTGGCAGCAGAGCTGCTAACAGGAGACGACGTAACAGGTATGATTTCAGTTTATTTAGTTCAGCAACGGTGGCCTGTGAAGTCCAAAAAGGTGCATGTTTAATGCAGTTGGTTCGGTTAGAGTCCGGTCTGTATTCACACCAGAAGCAAACTGAAGTGAACCGCACCAGAGTTCGTTTGGAAGCGGACCGAGACCACCTCAAAAAGTAGGTCTTGGTCCGGTTGTTTGATCCGCACCAGAGTTCACATGAGTGTATTCACACCTGCAGAAAAGGTCCGGACCAATGCTGGAAACGAATTCTGGTTCGTTTAAAGCGGAGCAAATTATCAGGTCTGAATACGACCTAAGTTATACAGATATTGTGCTAAAGTTTGATGTGGTAGTAGCTGAGTCAATCACAACACATGCTTCAAGTATGCTTCAAGTACTTTGCCTAAACCTTTAGCCTTAATTGTTGTCTATTGACATAATATTTCATGAACCATTAAACAGATTTTAATGAAACATTCTGATAGTAATCAGACATCTACAGTTGATTAATTATCAGAGTTAACCCAATAGCTGCCAAAGCTAATCAACATTAGTCATAATAAAACTGTCTATAATTCACCCAATTTAAATGATATAAACCTAAAATTAGATGTGGTAGTAGCTGAGAGTCATTACAAAATTATACCTAGAGCCCGAGATCAAGCATCTATCAACATAAAAGGATCTAGGATGAAAACTCTGGTACAAAAGGCAGCGGACGATATGCATTCTTTCAACAAATGCTAGGTTTTTAATTAGTTTTGATTACATCTAAAAAAAACTGTGAGTAACAGAAAAGATGTGAAGCAGCAGTAAAGGTCACTGCAGAAGCTGCATCTGAACTAAAGTACATTGATCATCTAAAAAGATCTCAAGATTTTTAAACTGAACTATACAGGAAACACTATTCGCCTTCAGGTGAAAGGAACAGAGATCCACAGAAATGCTGGTTTGTGTTGTACAGTTGCATTTCACTCAATCACAATCATTTAACGACTTGACACCTTAATGCAATCATGCCATAAAGACAAGATCAGTGACAACAGGCTGTAATATTACTTTCCAATAATCTTGCTAGATGTTTTCTTCACTGTGGCTTCATGTTGAAAAGAAATGCTATATTTTTTTAATAAATGATGGAAACAGGTTGTAACTTTAAATAAGTTACATTWTGAGTTTTGGGTATAATATAGGTTATTGTGCCTATAAATTAATTGTAACATTTTGTTTGTCATTCACTTAATACTTCTACATTTTGCCTGCAGATTTGAACCTTCAACCATCTGATCACCTCTCTAACCTCTGCACCACTCTCTGACACACTTGTCAGTTCAGTTCAAGCTGGCAATTCAAGTCACTTAACCATAACAAACACCTCTGTCAGTTTTTACAGCTATTGACCTAATATTTATTGTGGTGCATTTTGACAGTCATTTCCATCACAAGTACATAAWTGATCTCTTACGCAGTCTGCAAGACATTTTTGTTTATAAACGTTGCCATTTACTGTCAGCCCAGTCTGTCTGTTAGCAAAATATCTCATGAACCACTTTACAAATTTTCATGAAACTTTCAGAAAATAACCTCTGGATGTTCATCTACAACAGATTAACTTCTGTTACCTTATATTATATCATATAACTCATCACAGCTTATTTGCAACTTTTGCTTTAACGCTGTCCACTACTTGATTTATTTCTCCAAAATAACTATTTCTGCCATTGCTCATCCTCACAGTTTTTGTTTCTTTTCAGAAGAAAAGAAACAACTTTAGCTTTTTCACTTTCRACCTGGGGTCTCTGGTTCCATTATTTCCCCTCAGACTGTTTTCATCTGGGGATTATTTCACCAACTTTATATCCATTGGACAGCAACACAGTGAACTCATGAATGTTCAAATGWAAAACGAACTCTTATTATTGTTGACCAAAAAAAATGACTCTGCTAATTTTGTTTATTTTTTACAAACTGTGCAGTGGATTTAGTAGTGAATGATGCAAGTGTAGTAGACCTTTTTCTATCATAGATGATCTACTTTTACAAAAAAATAAACTCAGTTTTTTTTTTTAAATTAACTTTTTTCAGCTGTTTTAAAAATGTGAAAGGTGGTGAGTGATAAGCAWTCTATAAAGGGCTTTCAATTTTTACTTGCATTTTAATGTGATACATGAAAGTTTTAATAGATTCAGTAATCTGTGGATCATAACATGAGTTATTAAATGTAGAGCAAAGACAAAGCATGAAGAAGTGCCACCAAACTCTGTTTCACTCATAAAACCCGACAAGAATGAAACTATTACATYGATCTGTGAAGTGTCAGGAGAGATTTACATGCTGTTATTCAACAGTAGTAATCCATTGATTACATTGATCCCCAAGTGTTCCAGTTGAGATGGAGTCACACTATATTTTTTACGCAGAGAGGGGGAGAGACCAAAGCATCTGTTGCCCCAGATAGCTTTGACTTATTTGACTTTTCCTGACACAGAAAGATGGGCACCTGCTTTGAAGCTTCTCAGATACATCCGCCACAATGCGTTAACCTCGGGACCCCCGGCAGCGACTCCCACCGGGGCGGCTAACAGAACGTTGCCTTGATGGGCTGATGGGAATCAGAGGAAATCAATAAGCAATGATAGACTTCTGCTGTCCACTCAGCTAATCCTGTTAGTGATAGCTGTGGATTTAATCGAATGGGTGCACAGACACTCAGAGACAAGCGTATATGTGTACGAACCCACACACACGCACGCACACACACACACACCCAAGTACACTTAACCTCATAACATTCTCACAGATAAGATCTGTAGATCTTCTGCACATTTTCTCTCTGCTGTCATTTTGTTGAGACAAGCAGCAATTTGAGAGACAATTCATTCGGCGAGCAGAAGAAAATCAGTAATTTATTAAATCCTTTTCTCAACTTGGACCAGATTACGGAAACATTTTCATTTGAGCAGAAGATGCAGGATAAAGACACATTTTGTCCTTATGATCACGCGATAAAGGATCTCTTTTTGATATGGAGATCAGTACGACACATGGCAGAGTATGGGAAGGCGAGCAGAGATGGACTTCCTTTGACAAAAGACGATCTCTCCACATGTATACATATCAAAGTGACATAAACCCTGATAACTACTCTCAATACATGAACCACACATCCGCTCCAAAGTATTTCTGGGTTAATACTTCAATCCCCTCTCCTTCCCTCCCGTGTGTGAATAGACTTTATAAAAGCAGGCCCCGGTGGCACATGTTTAAAGGTACATTAAGAGAGCACATCAATTGTAGATGACATAATCSCCAGTCCTCCTTTCAGTCACTCTCTCTCTCTTCCTTAATCTCTCCGTTCTTTAAACCCCATCTTCTAAGAGGCTGAAAGCTCCCTTCATCTTCTCCTAAAGCTAGCAGAGAAACCACGAGGAGGAGAAGACGTGTTACTGAAGTCTGATTAAATTAACACTCTGATGCAGATTTCTTGCCTTTCCTCACTCCTCTGGGCTTCGTCGACTGTGTGCGGCCTTTGAAACTGATGTGCTCAGAACAATAGAGGGTTTGCATAAGTATAATGTGTGAGCCTGTGTGTGTGTATGTATTTGTAAATGTTACATACTGTATGGACAACTTTCACAATATTTACCAACAAAATTAGGTCATTTGTTTAAAGTGAGGACATTTTCCGGGCGTTTTTTTTTTTTTTTTTTGCTAGTTCTACTGTGCTTCATTAGTTAGGTTTAGAGGTATGGTCTGAATTAAGTTTTGGTTAAGGTTAGTGTTAGGAAAAGATAGGTAAATGTTAGGGAAAATGTATGGGTTAGGCAAAATGAATGGAAGACAATACAAAGGGAAGTGGGTGCCTGTGTTTAATTTAAAGTTCCTAGTGCAGGTAGTAAGATTACTAACATGGTATTCAGATTTCAAGAGTTTTATAAGTTTCATGAATGAATAATACGAGAAGCTAGAGTCTCTCTCTGCTCACACCACTACACACATGCACACACTCACTATCCTCCACAAAAACAAAGCAAAGCACATGAATTATATGATTACATTTGATTTGAAAATATTCCAAAAACACACACAGGCATGAAGGGTTGAGGGTTATTATCTATATGGTGACAGCAGGAAGGTTGCAGAATTACAACCAGACTTTTCTGGGTGGTGGGCATGGTATTTTTGTGCATGTGGGTTTTCTTTGGGCACTCCAGTTTCCTCCCACAGACTCCCACAAACATGCCTGATAGTTTCATTGGTAACTCAAATTGTCTCTTGGTGCGAGTGAGAATGATTGTTTCTGTGGGTTCCTGATGGACTTGCCACATGTCCAGGGTGTACCCTGCCTCTCGCACTGCTAAGTACCGCAACTTCCACAAAGGGGAGGGAAAAAGCAGGTGAATAGTTGGATAGTTACTATCAGTTTTCAGATGCATTGCATAGACAATCCTCAATCAATTTTTAAATGTGGAAACTTAACTTATTTATTTGGGCTGCCACTTTAAAGGAGACCAATTATGGGTCCTAGAAATTTTTATGGTTCGTCATTGGGCTATCCAGACCATGTTCATTCAATTTAATGCACAAAATAATTCTCAGATAATAAAATTTCCCATTTTCTAGTTCTGCCTGCTCTGACTTCTGTTCAGAAGAGCTGTTTATGTTAATGAGCTCTGTTGGTAACGCCCTCCAAAAATCTGTTGACATTAACTCCGCCCTCCAAAGCCAGCATTTACGTTAGCATGGCTAGTAATAGCAGATGTTCCGTTGTACAAACATATGAGACCCAGAGGCAGAGTCGTGGTCGCAGCTTCTTCTTTTTTTCTCCCCCTCCTCTGCTGACCTCACTCTGCATGCTGTTACMAGAGCAGGGAGCAGCAGCGGTCAAAATACCTCAGAAACTCGAACAAATAGGCTTTAACAAGGCTTTAATAAGCTAAACAATAGAGGTACATGAGAAAACGTGTTCATAACGAATGAAAATAAATAATTAAATTGTGTCCATGCCAGTCTCAAACTCTAGTCTCCTGCTCTCTGGTCCAACACTCWACCCATTGCCCTATTGGAGGCTCATTGTGAAATGAGCTGTGCATTRCACAAAAACAACCCTGATGGCTTTTTATATTGATGAGGTGGAGTCTCACCCGGGGGTTGTTAGGTAAGGGGCTGGACGCAGGTTCCAGTGGGTTGTCGTACGGCTTGTGACATCACAAAATGACGGAAGTATAAAACTTGTCGTTAATATACATTAAAATACATTTACTTACAGTAAATATGCCCTGGGTGCACTTTTTTGGTCCTAGGACTGTTTTTTTAAGAAGTACATACCCAAAGTTGAGTAAAAAAAAACTTTAAAAAGTGAATTTTGCATAATAGGTCCCCTTTAAGAGTCAGCATTAGAGTTGGTGCACTTGCTAGATGAAACATGATGCTGTTTTCACATTCTGTTTTCACCTTTTCTTCCCTGAATGCTAATCACATTAGCTTTTTTCAGCGTCATCTTAGCTCATTGTCAGCAGCCTGTTAGTGACAGTTTTTTTTACAAGTAATTGTGCCCTCTTTATTAGACATGAAAACCTGTAAATAAGTTTTGTTTATGTAAAAGAAGCCATTGTCATTTAATTATACAAACTTGTATTGCCACCTTCACAGTGTTATGGATCAACATAAACAGTTGCTTTTTTGAAGCTTTAAAAATATGTTTGTGGAAGATATCAAGATGTAACAAAATTAATTTTATAATCACACTGCAGCCCTCTCAAATCATCTCAAATCATGTTAAAACTTAAATCAYAAGGTATCTTCAGCTTGCAACATCTAACATCTGGAGAACTTGTGTTTCACATTTATCGTTTTCACATGTAAAAATGATGCACACTCCACATGTTAAATTTCTGTACTTTTCCTGTAAGTTATTTTAAGGCTAACTTTAGCTCTTAAGAAATTTGGTGTTGTGGAAACATTATTAATAATGAACATCTAACCTGTTGTGAAAAGATTTTTTAAACWAACTCAGCTTTGAAAAAATAGACTTACAAACTAGCTGCTAATGCAAGTGAGACCAAAAAAAGTCATTTACTGCCATCTTTAAACAACTCCAATCTTAAAAAGTTCATAGTGTTTATGTTAAAACTATTTTGTAAACATTTATACAGTCATCATTTTTACATTGCATGAATTATTGTGCTATTCTTAAAGATAACTCCTCAGGCTGCACCAAAAGCTCTACTATAACTATCTGCCACTGCTATATGCAAATAACAAAAGTAAACAACCATGTAATGCTAAACTGACAACAAAAAGCCGCATTTGTTGACGTACATTAATTTTCTTTAAGTTCCCATCATCCAGATTCCAAGCAGGTTTATGTGACTCCTGGAAGAAATGCTTCATATTCAGAAGCTATTCTTGCTTTACTGGTTTCCCCTCTGATGCATAAATGCTCAGAATAACTTTTGGCTGCCCACAGAGTACAAAAGTTTCAGTAAAAGTGAAAAAAAGTTCACTCTGTTTAACTTTATGTCTTTGCAGCACTTTTGGACCCAGACATTAATAAAACTCTGTAATTACAGCTATTTAGTTATTTATTTCGTGCATAATATTGTCGCAGAAATGTGTGTAGTTGACACTAATTCACAGGATTGAAGTTGTATGTTAATCATAAACTGTGTTCAACACAGGTAGCGACCAAGATGAAAAACTAAAACCCAAACTAAACCGGTTCTGTCAATCAAAACTTCACTTCCAGGAATTCTGAAGCATCTCTGTGAATCACATTTGATCCTAATTTACAAGGGGGAAAAGACACCATATGGAAATTGTGCAAATTTATTACTTTTGCCCATTCAGCGTCTGAACCGACACCATTGTCCYGCTTCTTCTTCATTGACCCCATCCTGCCTCTGCCCATCTGCTCCAACAAGGTGATGTTTATCTCCAGCAAGAGGAAATTAAAGCCTTGCTTCATGAGCAGCAGATATGCAAATAATCTCATGCAGCGCAAATAGATTGCAGAGCTTGCACACAGTGGACAGTGTGCGCTGGCCCTCCGATGATTTRAAATCAAGACATGAAGAATTATGAGAGGCAGCTCCATAGAAAACAAAAACACAGGATTTCTATTTAAAATCGACTTTGATATATTAAAGGAACGAATAAAAATGATGGAATAAAGAGTAAATATGGGAGCTAAAATAATAAATTTAAAAAACATATTGATTCAGCTGGTCTACCAGTGCAGATATGGTTTAATAACTGTTGTTCAACCACAGGTGGACGCTTATCTGAAGCTCTGACACACACACAGAGAGAGAGAGAGAGAGAGAGAGAGAGAGAGAGAGAGAGAGAGAGAGAGA
>NW_013952485.1:1516636-1519770 GCF_001266775.1 Austrofundulus limnaeus | reverse complement strand
GAGAGAGAGAGAGAGAGAGAGAGAGAGAGCATGGAATCAAGTCCACTGTGACATCCCCATTACAAAGGCGATGTTTTTTCTTGAACTCCCAAAATTGGAAAGTAATAGTGGCCATGCAAAAAAAAAAAAAAAAAAAAAAAAAGCCTTGCAGTTGTGGAGTATGTAATTTTGATATGCATTAGTGGCATTGTCAGGCAGGGTGTATGGGATGTTTCCTTGTGTGATTGCAGGTCTGGCTTGTATTGTGGGAGGGGAAGCAGACGAGAGAAGATAGTATTAAAGCTGTCCTTGCCATTCCAATCCGTCTGCATGTTTCTCTTTATCATTCTGCAGTTTCTATCCACTTACGCTATAATTAAGTTTCCTGACCCCTGCCTTGCAGCCTTAACTAGGCATTGGGAAATATACAGCCACTGCAGATCTTTTAGCCTGATGTGCTCCCTCCCTCCATCCCCACCTCCTTCGTTTGTCTCCTTCAGAAAACCCTTTTCTCCCCCCTTTTTCTTTCCTCTGAGTCTCCCTGGCACGGTGTTAAAAAACATAATAATATTAATTGAATAGCTGAGAAAAACACTTTTATTTGTGCTAAACATCTCTCACTTATTTCTAATGCTTGATCACATACCAGTAAATGGTATCGTTTCTTCCTGTTTTTCAGCACAAACTTACATAAAAAGAATAAAACCTGTTTTTAACCCACCTGATGATTTTTTATATGTGATGGTGATAGATTTTTCCAACATCCCTTTAACCTTCAACCTGTCTGATAAGAAATATATAAATAAATAAAAACRCAGAATTGAAGAAAATAACCTCCAGCTTATGTACAGACATGAATGACAAAAAAATGTCTACAACCTTAAGATCAGAGACAGACGTTTCAGCACTGACATTCATCATAGGAAAAAAAATCAAAATACTTCCATCATAATTAGTCTAATTAATTTAAATCAGTGTTGGATGCCTATCTAAATACAGTGACAAGACAAAATGAACATGCAGCCTGCAGCATAGCCTCTGCCTATACGTTCCCATCGTGAAACACACCCTCGTAGGAGTAGAGCAGAAGAATAGGGGGATTATTATTTCATGACCTTTCAATCCGCTGCCTGTCAGGTTGAACTAAAGCCATATATGCTGCTGGAGGACTAATCTCCTTCTYCCTTTGTGTCCGCAAGGGATGTGTCATTTCTTTATCCCTTCTATCCAGATTTACTCCATAAAATAAACTTCCTAGCCGGATCTGATAAGAAGCCATCTCCTTACCGGGATAAGGCTGTGGTGCCTCGGCTCCCCTGCCTTACCCCCACCGACCGTAGCCGTATTTTTTTGGRGAGGGTGTCAGATAACTCAGACGGGGATGGGAACAGTCAGGAAATGCCACTTTGTCTGTCTGGGAGCAGGTGACAACAAAACGACAGTGACTCTGATTAGAAAACACCCAACCACCACAAGCCGCCCTTATTCTCCCCTCCACCAACCACCTTTTCTCTTTTTGCTTTCTCTCTTTTTAAACCCACCAAAATTACACATTATCAACCCTTTGTCAGGTAGCGTGTTGAGACACAAATAGCCTAAATTGGTATTTGCAGGCATAAAACACACACAAGCGTGTTGCATCAAAGCCACACGCTCATGTTATCAGTTCCTTCTTAGCTGTCATGACTGTAGAGGTCTGTCCATCACATCCCGCTCTTACATTCCCTAATTATTCAACTGAGAGGCGAATCATATTTTTAGCTGCATTTTTGCACCTACCTCACAGAGCCTTATATTTGATGCTGGAAAATGCTTCAGGAATTTGTATGGATTGCACACTCCCCTAAAGGTCACAACCTACAGGTGGCACAAGTAGCAGAGTTTTGCAGCATTTGCACAAAGCCTTAAAACACCTCCATAAAAGAAAGAAAAATGAAAACGTAAAAAAAAAGCATTGACTCGAAAAATCAAAGGTATTGAGACTCAAAAAAAATTAACTGCTGCATCAGAAAAGTTTTCTTGTAAATTACAATCTGGGGGGGGGGGGGGCATGCCTAATCACAGCACAGAGCTGTTATTAGTCCTCACTCACACCACAGAGCCTTTAGGATTAAAATGCTCTTGAAAAACACAAAATAAAACAAACGGCACGTAGAAACAGCATTGTGTCACGCTGTGCAACAATCAGCAGCAGGGTCGATTTGCAGCAATTAAACATCAGTAAACACAAGCGACATAGGTGGGTTGAAGGGGGGGGGCAATAAACATTTTACTGGGTATTTAAAAAAAATCAAAACTTGCTGCCATCATCTTCTTCGTACCACCCACACTGTCTGATTTAACAAGTCAGAACCATGCATTTTTTGGTTCTTTTTCTGCAGCATGTTTGTATTTAAAGTTTGCTACCCTCCCTCATGCAAAGAGAGGCCCCTATTAGAGCCACTCAAAGTGACAAATTGACCCCACAGGGATCTGGTGCACCTCCTGCAGGAGAAGAATTGCTCCTCTGCTGCGGACCTTAAAGTATCTTTTCATCGGCTCCTGTTGATTTCAAAACAACCGTTCCTCAAACTCCCAGCTCAACGGCACATTTCTGCTCTGATTGGACCGGAGCAACATTTCTAAAAAAAGAAAGGAAAAGAAAAAAGAAAAAAAAAGGGGGGGATTCTGCATCTGCAGGGAGGCATCAAGGTCACAGTTTGCTCCGTCTCTCCACTCCTGCTCGACACACACCACAGAGATTTAGGAGGATTTTTCACACAAAGTTACATTCTCCTAAATTAAGCAAACACACACACACAAAAAAGGTATAAACAATACAAAAGGGACAAAAAAATGTCTCTTTTTAAAATGTCGGAGTTGTGATGATAAGAATCTGAGGATGCAGAGAGGAATTCGGTGAAGAAGTGACTAATTACCCCGTGGACCGTCCTGATAGTGGAGAATAATTAGATTCACACAAAAGACCCAAAAGCAGCATCTGAATAACAAGAGCAACATTTTCAATGGAGAACTTAATTTGATTTTTTTTCCTGGTTCCCTCCCTGTACTGGAAAGGGTAAAAAAAAAAAAAAAAAAAAAAAAAAAAAAAAAAAAGAAACCCTCCAGGGGTGGCTTCATGCCTGATTTGGTAGGGGGGAAAAAACGCTGACGAA
>NW_013952485.1:1508744-1515161 GCF_001266775.1 Austrofundulus limnaeus | reverse complement strand
GTGTGTGTGTGTGTGTGTGTGTGTGTGTGTGTGTGTGTACTTGTGTGGTGGTGGGTCGGGTTAACAAGCAGAGATGTCCAACACTACCCAAGCAGAGCCAGAGGAGAAGTAAAGATGGCCAAAGATGAGCTTGTGAGTAACACTGTTAAATCCCTAATACTCTCCTCCCCTCCCGCCCGCCTCTCTCTGTCAGGTGGAGAGATTCTCAGCCCTGTCTCATCTAAATATGATCCCTGATCTGGCTGAAGCTCAACAAACAGCCAATTGTGTTATCTTCTCACCTGTGAAACCAAAAGAGAGAGGGGCCACAAACAAGCGAAGGAAATGTGGAAGAAGCGTATTATTTGTAATTTAATCAGGCGTTTTATCCCTACATCATGTTATATGTCCTTCTACATTTAAAGCCATAAATATTCTTTATCAGTTTGCATCAGTTGTAGCGGAGCGGATCAAGTCAGCCTGCCAAATAATTGTAAGGCTTGTGGCTTTCACTGTATGTGAAAAATGGGTTTTATATATAAAAGCACAAAAGAGAGTTTCTGAACACTTAACAAGCAACAGCAGTAATGCTAATGGTTGTTACATGTGTTCAATGGAGAGGAACCATTATAGAATCAGCCTTTCTGCTCCTACATGTTTATTTCATGGTGGTATGTTGGGATTCAGCTGGTCAACTTTGTCAAGTTATGTGTTTAATTTTGTCCTTTTGGTAACTTTTAGTTGTTCGAACCCTTTGATTTCAGCTTAAAACTGATTTTTTTTTGAGGGGTGGGGGTGGGGGGTTGTGAAAAGTTTATGAACAAATAGTATCTTACCTGCTGAGGCTCTTTAAACACCCTAAAACAAAAGCATGATCAAAGTGAATTACTGCCAACTGAAAACAATTAAAATACAATTTTATAGCAGTTCATGCAAATGCTACTTTATAAAAATTGATATTGCAATTTTACATTAGACACTATTGTATACAGAATCCATTTTTGCACTCACAAAGAGATGTAGTATATTAGCTGTAACACCTCTGATGCTGCTTGGACACTTCCAGTAGGAATATCATAATATTTCTAGATTATAAAGTATTATTGACAATGGTAAAAGAAAGAAAATTAATAGTTTATATGAACCGTATTTGGTTCAGGCCTCACTCCGTGAGCYATTATTTATTTCTTGTTTTGAGGCCAGATGTTTTCTGGTTGACATGTTCTGTGCTTGAGGTGACAGGAAGTGTTGTGGCTAATTAAAAAAGTGGACACCACTCCAGACTCTACTTACACACTCCTGGTATTGTCACAAGCACCACTCTTATGACACACTCCCTGAAGAGTAATTTCCCTAAGTTTTTTTTTTTTCAGAACGCAGAGGGGCCGGGCCTTGACCTCCAGGGCCTCAACGGCACACTTTAGCAAGTCTTTCATGGACAGCRATGCACAGATGCACACGAGTCCATGGTCAGCATCTTTGTATGGATTCATACAGATAGCTGGCAGATAACGCTTTCAATTCAGCTTGATATTATCGTTTCCCTTTGCAAAGAGAAATATGAACCTGTCACATGGGGCACCTTACAGGTTTGTTACATAGTTCCTCGGTAGATAAAAGCGACAATAGGGGCCAAGGCCTGGCCCCGTCCACATGCACAGTTAACGGGGCTGCAGTGCTAATCAGTGGGAGAGGATCACATCTGGCCTGACAGCAGCTGCATCACTGTTTAAAGAAGCTGCCAGTGTGAGAAACACACAGGTCGATTCCCTTTTTTTTCTCCCTGGACAGAGTGGGTGTTCTTCTCATTCATTTCTTCTTTTTCAGTCCTTTTCTTTGAGCGAGCCAATTAACCTGGGAGCAGTTCACTAATGAGTTCCCTCTGGTGGCTTCGCAGTGTTCAATGAGAGAGGGAAGAGCAGGATGAGCAGAGTGGAGGATGAAGATACGGGTCAGGAAGGGAGAGCTTGGGGCTGTGTAAAGGTGTGTGTGTATGGGGGGGTGCAGACAGTGGAGGCACAGGAGGGGTAAGAGTTTGAGAAATGACTGATAAAGGAGTGAGGAGAAAGAGAGGAGAGAGAACACGGCGATTCAGAGCATGGAAATACAGGATGGGCTGATGCAGGAGAAGGGACAGAGCATCATCCAGTTGGCCACAGCGGCCTATCACCAAGACATTGTCACCCAGACAATGGGCTTATCAGACTCCCTTTCACACCAGTCTGATTAACTGGGAGGAATGGGAGACGAGGAGGGAAGGAAAAAGGGTACGTCCTTGTACCAGCCCAGTAAATGTCACTGAACGGGCCAGGCACCCAGACCAGGCTTGTGGTCTGAGTGCATTTTGAAACCCTCCATTCAATCTGAACCCACCATGCAATCAGGGAAGGCCCGTCTATAATAAATAAACAACCTTCTGCAAATGGATCTCACTTAGCAGATTAGCAACAAAGTGATAAGTACCTTTCTGCATCATTAGGTAAATCTGCATTTCATCACTCTTGGAAACACAATGAAGTCCAGTGAAATGCAGCAAAGAGCAAAAGAAGTTCAAGAAATAGTTCAGCTCTTGGAAGGTTGTGAACAATTAATAACTATAGCTCTTTGAATGACATCCGATTGGAGAGAAAGAGTTTAATTTTGACTAAATTTACAAGCGAACAGCTAATCTGAAGGATGTTTTATGACAGCATTAATCCAGGTTGGTCTTAGCCTTGCTTGGAAAAGCTGTTTGAAGGTGACGTGCTTTTCCTTCTTTTTCAGATGAAAATCATTTAGTTGGGGTCTTTATAAAGTGGATCTGTAATGTTTAGGTCAAAATTCCTCCTTATTGTAACTCCACAAGCCCCTTTCACTCTTTTTCTGATGTCTGTCTCATCAACTCATTTTGAGGCTGTCTTCTTAAATCCAAACAAGGCACTTCAAACCCTGCCCTCCTTCAGCTTCCAGAGCGGTTCATTCTAGATTGAAAGAGGGGGTTATAACCATATAGTGGTGCAGAAACTTTTATTTACAAATGATTTAAAAAATGTCATCAAGGGAAGACTTGTCCATCCAGCCTTAAATGCTGGAGCCAGAGCCAGAGGAGAATGAAAATAACAGAATTGTAGTTGGTAAGTTCAGACCTTATTTAGCAGTTGTTAGTATTGCAACATAATAGTTCAGAAAATGTAATAGAAAAATAGAGAAAAATAAACAGTTCTAAAACATGACCCAAACAAAATATAAAGATATCTATGCAGCACCAGAGACTAAATTAAAGTTTTTTGCACTCACACAGAATCCAAGTACACAAGACAATGTGTTTTAAATTTTGCATGATATGTCCCCTTAAAGGTTAAAAACTATTCTTTTTATAATGAGATCATTTGAAAAGATCCCAAAAAGTTTATAAAGGCTGAAAAGATGTTAAAAATACTAGACACTGTTRTTTTATGTCTCTTCAGACACTTAGACAGAAAAGATGTTTGTTTTTATTCATAAATGCACCTGCATTCACTTTTAGTTTGTGTTGTCAATAAAAAAACAGGATATATTATGTCCTGATAATCTTGATAATCCAGTAGGTCCTCTGGATGAGTTCTTTGTTGAAAAAATGTTTTGTCTCTTCTCCAAGACACTTCTTCAGTCTGGTCCTAAGGCTGATGGTCCTCCTTTGCATGTGAACAAACAGTTTGATTGTCATTGTTAACTTGTTTGTCCACCATCCAGAAGCAGTGCTTATAAGGCTGAGTTTACCTKAAACCCCTCAGACTAAAGAAGTCCCCTGGAGGAGAGACGGAACATTTTTTCAACAAAGAAGAACCCGTCCAGAGGACCTACTCAACTTTTTTCAGGATATATTGCCTCTAAAGTTTTATGTAAAAATCTCAATATTTTCTGAGCACTTTGAATAAAAAGATGTGCTAATTTATAGCAGAAAGATAAGAAAACACAAATATAAACTTGTCTGTGCAAAAATGTATTTTTTATAGATTATTGATTATGCACACATTAGTCAAATTACATACTGGAATATAAACTTTTATGAGCCACTCTGTAGCTCCTATATTTTAGTGCTGCATGCCAGACACACTTTTCCAGCTTTGTGAGCGCWAGAACAACAAATTACTTAAAGCAGGCTGCAGTGAAATTGTATGGGACATTGTGCAATTAGTCTCCTGGGATAATAATCCCTGCAGGTTTGTTTTCTTGTTTAGTGATTTCCATTGGCGTGGCATTAAGAGCCATCTGTCACAAAAAAAAAAGAAAAAAGAGAAAAAGGCGACAGACTGAAYAGGAAAACAATTTCCAACAGGAGGGCAGAGATGAAAAAAGGTGAACGACCAAACTTCAGAGTGTGGACTTAATGTGACAAAGAGGGAAACAGCTGCAGTATGACAAACACAACTTGAAATGTTCCTTCAAAGTGAGGCTTTAAATTCAGTGAGCACACGAAAGCTCAGGTTTTTGCTGCAGAAAGATATCAGTTATAGGACTGCTGTAAAACCTTTGCTAAGAGCAACAAGTGGTTGGAGTCTTCTCGTTCCTCATTTCCCTCATTTTTTCACCATCTTTTTTTTTCTTTGCTCAAAAGAATGCATGCAGTAATTAGAGAGCGGACCAGGTGGAAGTACACAGCTCAAGAGCCGAGCACTTCCTCGCCCTCTCCTCCACAGGAAGAAGGGGAGAGGGATGAAGATGTGCGGGAGGGTAGAAGAGGGTGAACGTGACTGGAGAGAAGAAAGTGGGAAAGAATACAAGTAAAATCTTGGAGGGGGAAAGGGGGGGGGGCTTAGGTCAAAGAAATAAAACGTGTCATTTAGCCAAAGAAAAGAAGATGAGAGTGGTGTGCTTGGTGAGTGGTGGGGGCTGGAGCTGGGATGGCTGGTCGAGGTGAAGGGGATGTAGAGGCTGGGTTAGCTGTTAAATAAGGTTGGGGTCATAAGAGAGAGAGAGGGTAGGGGAGTTGGATGCCCACCGTGATACAAATGAGGGTCTGAAGGCAGGGGGGGGCCACCCACGGTCCAACTTGGCCAACAAAGGTGCTTCTGTCTTGGCCTCCCTCCTCCACAGACCTCCTTGAGTGGACAGGATTCCATTAGCAAGCTGCGGAACCTGGGGTCTATTCAACCGCACATCCAGACCTGAGTGTTCACAAACACACACACACACACAACAACCCACACTGATGCACACACTCATTCAGTCACTCACTAACGCACACACACAACACTGCTAATTAATGCTCAGATTACCCCGCCAATTATTACCACACTTGTACTAATTAGAAATTATTTAAAGCATTTCCCAATTAGGGTTTACATGCTCAGTTGGGCAGGAGTCTGCCTCAATAATCCAACCGGTTTTTACAGCAAAACTGTTACCTCATTCATAAACATGCATGCACGTGAACACACACAAACGCTCCAATTTCTGGATCTGACTGTGGTAATCAGGCTGTCTCAACGAGTCCCTCTGTTACAACGATGGGAGGGTGGGGGAACGGGCAGGCAGGAGGAAGAAAGAGAACGAAATAAAACAACAAAAGACATGCTCCTTTAGTGGAGCAGCAGTACTGTAGGTCGCTCTTGTTAGGGCTGGGGACAGTGATTAGGAGAGGCCACAATGAGACCCGCCAGGGAACACATGCCAATTAGGTTACCAGGAGAACTATGGGAAACATTGCTATGGGAAACTCTCCAGTCTCTACATTACACACAAACACCTACACATATCTGTATATACATCTTTGTCCACCGTTAAGCTTACACTATGCAGCAGAGGAGAGGAGGTTAAAGAGAAACAGGCGGTGCAAACAAGGAGATGACATTGCAGCTTTGAGCAAAAGATGACTGTAAGTCAAGGGAGAAATAAGTTGAGGCAAAACTAAATAGCTGCATCTTAGAGATCAAAAGCTCAGTGAGGACAAGATAAACTTTAAAAGTAGAGTTCGGATTTTTAAATGTAGGATTTTGTTTTAAGGTTGTATAGAACTATCTTACCTGTTGTAGATGTAGCTCGTCGAACATCCTTAGCTTAGAAAACAGTTTATATCTGATCAGACTGACAGGCTAACTGCTAGTCTGATTTAGGCCAAGACCAAAGTTGCTGTCATCAACAACCCTAAAAGTTTTGTAGAAGTTCATGCAAACATTTTGTTTTTAAATAAAAATCCACCCCGTGACAGTTTTGCCTTTTACTTTTATTTTCATAAACCTATTAYGGTATTCGTGTCAGAAATGCTTCAGACTGCACTGGAAGTGATACAGCTAGATGCTGCTATGGTCTGCGTTTACAATCACATTTTAAAATACAATATTTGAAACTGGCATTGTTCTAAAGGGGACACATGCAAAATCTACTTTTGTAGCCGTTAAATGCTTTGTGTGTGTGTGTGTGTGTGTGTGTGTGTGTGTGTGTGTGTGTGTGTGTGTGTGTGTGTGTGTGTGTGTGTGT
>NW_013952485.1:1499877-1508380 GCF_001266775.1 Austrofundulus limnaeus | reverse complement strand
TGTGTGTGTGTGTGTGTGTGTGTGTGTGTGTGTGTGTGTCTGTGTGCTTGGAGTCTCTTGGAGTGAAGAAAGTTTAAATTTGGTCTCTCGTGGTGCTGTGCAGATATATTATTTTTAATTTCTGTTTTGTTGTATTTTCCCAGCGTTCAGTTTTCCCTATTTTCTATGAACTATTACATCACTGTCCACCATCTTTACTTCTCCTCTCCTTATCTTCTCCTCTGGCTCTGGGTCAGACTCTGAATCCAACATGTAAGGATGGATGAACTATATTCCGCTGTTGACATCTTTTAATTAATTTGTAAATAAAGAGTTTATGCACCGCTGTGTAGTTGTAAACCCCTTTATCAAACTGGACTGGACCACTGTGGAAGCTGGAGGGTGAATTTAAAAAGACAGCTTCAAAGCCAGCTGCTTTGAGAAACACCTCAGAAAAGGGGGCTTGTGGTGTTACAATAAGGAGGACTTCAGACCAAAGCATTACAATTCCACTTTTAGACTCCCACTGAAGGATTTAAATGTGAAAAAGAAGGATTTAAAAGCATGATATGTCCACTTTAAAAAGGCAACAATTCACTTTGGTTTTGGCCTCATTTGGGCTAACCGTTAGCTTGAAGTCTGCTCCAACATCAAACTCTATTTCTTCAAACTGAATTTGATCAAAACACTATTTACAACCAATATTATTTGTTCATAACATTTAGCACAAAGCCCCATTGAAAAAAGTGAACTATCCATTTGAAAAGAGGCCTCCTCTAAATAGACAGCCAAAAAAAAAAAAAAAAAAAAAAAAAACAAGTGACGGAAAAGCAACAAGCAGGCTGCTGTGGGGAAAACATGAGCGTGACTTCAGGGAGAATTATTAGCAGATAGAATTACAGGCTCATCCATGAGTGACATGTAAGCAGCAACTGCACACTCAAATGTTTACAGGGCTCATATTTGCTCAACCACGATGTTATCACGTCTCGGTGTAATACTCAGATCTTTTGTTCTGACTCGTACGCCAACGTTTGCCACGTGCACACGGATGCAATAAGCAGGAAGGAGATAGCGGCGGCAGCGGCCCCCGAGAAGCTGCGACATGACCCATGCAGACACAGAGGGGAGACTCTCGCTGGGAATGTTTGTGCTGATGTGATGATGGCTGAGATGTTGATTAATGTGCACGGTGCTTGTTATTAAATAAACAGGGTGAATACACAAAATATATTGAATAAATTAGAGCCGGGACTGATCTCCACTGCAACATCCAGCTCATTGAAATGCATGAGGAAACGATGTTCTGATTGCGACAAGAGTCACTTATTAAGCCATGTTTGTCCCCAGTCAGAGCACCACTCCCTGCACACGACAACCCCCCCCCCCCTTTCTGCCCCAAAACACTTACCCCTCATGCTTGCCACACACTCGACAACAAATCCCTCCCTGCTGCACACTCTCCTGCTAAAAGCTCCCTGACTTAACTTCAACTATTCCCCATGGACATCAGCAACAAACCCTCTTTTCACCTTTCCCTCCTCTTCCTCCCCTCCTCGCTGATTATAACCCCCCCTCCCCTTCCCCTGCTCCTCTGCTGGGATCTGTGTCATCATTTTAATTAATTTCTAATCAGGCGAGAGTAAACTAATCAGGGGAGGCATTAAACAATGACAGCTCTGCCTGCTCAGCCTCACACTGGGAGCTGCCACAGCTGCTCTGCATGCTGAGAAGGGCCGCACGCCTGATAAACAGCTCAGAGCAGACAGGGGATATCTTCACTCATCTCCATCTCCCATACCTGTTCATATAAACCCCAAACACGGACCACCAGTTGCGGGTCGTACTTTTGATTAAATTAGCATTAAAACTTTTTTTTAGATTTGTACTATCACTTTTTACAGTCAGCATTGTGCAGCGTTAAGACACCAAGATTCGTGACTGAATAAGCACATCAGGTTCACGAACGTGTGATGGAAATGCATGTAAACGATCAGAATGGACAAATAAATAGCCTTAACCCCCTCTGAATGGAGCAGTATGTATGTGCTTAGAATGGGTTGCACAAAGACCACAGTTATCTGTAGGCGGCCAGATCCCACCACCAAGGCTGAGCTATTCTGAAAGACAGACAGACAGAGGCAGGGGAGAGAGAGAGAGAGAGACAGAGAGAGAGAGAGAGAGAGAGAGACGCACACTTTTGGGCAATACATTAGCCGAGACGACGTAACAAGCAAGTGTTGATTAACCTCTTCCAGGCTTACCTTGTGCCTGAAACTGAAATACCTTAAACCAACATAAGCTAATCATAATTGGCAAATTCTAACTATATGATTAAATCACAATGAAGCTGATGACAGATGATGACAAAAAAATTAAGTTAATGACCACTATCACATCGTTGATTTTTTATTTTTTATTTTAAATAGGAGCACTTCGTGTCTGGCCTAAGTGCATGATTGGCATCTGAGTGAGCCTTCAGTTTTCACCTGCAGACATGGATAAAGATGAGCTGCAGCAGCGTTCAACCCTGTCAGTCTTTGAGTGCAAGTCCTGTAGCATCTGCAAAATGTAGCAGAAGCATGAGACCCAAACTCTGCAGATGACTAACTAGATGTAATCGCAAAGATTGATTGTACTCTCATTCACTTTCTAAAGGTGCTTATCAGCTGGGCATGTGTGGTGTTTGTATATTTTCAGTTTACTATAAACTGGGTTTCTACTGTATATGCAAAAACTGCAAGCAAAGGGCAAAATTTGGGGTAAAGGAAGCTCTGTAGTTAAAAGTCCCAATGGGATTCAAATGGATTATTTTAAGGAGATTTATTAGGATCATCATCATCATGGGTGAATGAAAWATGTTCCTTAAAATCAGTCTTAAATAAATAAAATAAAGAATAAATAAATACCCTAAAATTCCACTACTAAAAGCCAGAGGACAACATAAGAAACTTTATGAGCTTCACAGACTCAGCGAAAAAGTTGTTTCTAAGTCGTGTTGTGTGAGTTTTTAACCTGCACAAACTTGTGCCAGTGTGTGTGTGTGTGTGTGTGTGTGCGTGCGTGTGTGTGCGTGTGTGGACGGGTTTTTCTTACAACATGGGGAATTTTTTTACCAAAAAAAGCAGCCTCGTGGGGACCAAAGTGAATCGTGGGGACCATTGTCAGGTCCCCACTGGTCCAAATGCATGTTACAGGTGTGGGGTTATGTTTAGGACCAAGGTTTAGGTTAGTTTTAGGGTCAGGTAAGTTTCTGTGAGGTTAATTTTAGAGTATATGGTCAGGGTTAGGATTCAAAGTCTAAAAAAACATGAATGGAAGTCAATGGAAGGTCCCCACGGGGTTCAAGAAACAAACGTGCATGCGTGTGTGTGTGTGTTGAACAGGTGGGATCCATCTTAATGTCCATTCTGATTCCTTATCTGCTGGGGTAAATACTCTCAATGAATCTGTGCTTGGTCATATTTTGAACTGATCTAATAACCCTTTTTTCTGAACAGTGCAGCATCTAGAATTTAAACAGGTGTTCTAAGGAAATGTTTTGAACATTAATATTTTACATGTTGTAAATACTGTAGCTCTTTGAACAGCCTTTGCTGGGAGAAAGAGGGAAAAAGGGAAAGTTCAAAGTTCACTGCTGCTATCTTAAAACATCTCCAATCWCAAAACCTTTTATTGCATCTAATGCAAATATATAAATTTAGACCACAATCATCTTGTATTATGTGGTTATTTTTAGCAGAAATATTATGATAGTCCTGCCAGATGTGCCCAAACAATGCAGGAGGACTGCTACAACTAACTGCTGCTGTTTTTGCTCGTGCAAATAAGCAAAAAATAAATTAATAAAAATCTGTGTTAATAACTATGTAATACAAAAGTGACAGGTTTATAAATAATCCTTTCATTATCCATGTTGGCTTGATCCTTCTCAGATGAAATGTTTGCTCATCAGTCAGGTCAAAATTAATTTGTTTTACACCAATAGACTATGGTCAGTGTCACAGTCTTGTACTCCTGAGGCTGCAGGTTTGAACCCAGGTTGTGCCATGAAGGGTATCTAATGTAAACACATTTGCAGAACCTTTAAATTAGCAAACGTCGCTCACTGTGGCAAACCCTAAAGAAGTGCGCAGCWGAAAGAAAAACAACTCCAAAAGCTCCCTACAACATGTAACATGTTTTTAACCTTTCCACAGGCCTGAGTTATGGTTTTAACTTTAAGCATTTTTAAGCATGCTTWAAAATGCATTAAGAATGGTTTTAAGCATTATTACAGTTTTTTTAACTATCTTTATTAACACAGTTATGTTGAGACTCMGTAGGTCCTGGTCCAGATTATCTACTGTATTTATAAACTGACTTCACTGAAAGCTCAAAACCATCAGCTGTTGGTCCTCGAGACACAGAGCCATCATTAGATTATRGCTGATAGGTTTCCACTCTACAACTGTTGTGGTTTGCAAAGGTGTTAGGAAGAAAGAGGCTTTTATGTGTCTCATCAAAGCTTTGTAAATGAACCTGATTTCTCCTCCTGCAGGCTCCATGGCAACCGATGACCATCTACCTAATGACCAAAGACCATTGGCATAGTTACCGCGCACGCACACACGCACGCACGCACGCACGCACGCACACACACACATAAGATCCCCGCCTGCACACTGAAAGCAGATACATTAATTCAGTTCTCCCAAACTTTCTGTGAAGTCACACAGACATCCAGGCATGAGGGCAGAGAGAAATCAAAGTTTAAATGAGTTGCATTGCTGGAAATGAGGATAAATACAGAGACGGAGTGTGTWTSAAAATATTTTWCCCCCCCCCCCCCCTCCATCTCCACCTCCTTTCTTGCCCTCCTTGCCAAGTATTAGATTCCCATGCCAACCGCTTCCCTGCGATAGAATAAGGATTTGCGGAGGTGGGAAGCTGAAACCCTTCCATAACATGTCAAACAACGCTGGAATCCAAAATGCAAAGGGGGTTGGGGGGGGGGGGAAAGAGGGTTAGAGGCAGATTTTCTATGGGGAGAAAGAAACTGTCACATCATCAGATTGGTTATTCTAAGTGGCGGGATGCGGGTATGGGGGCGAGGGAGCGTGGGGTGGGGTGGCTGAGGCTTGGGCTGGCAGAAGCTGGCACGGCTGCATGATGGTGGTATTTCTACTAAAATAATCAGCCCCCAGGCAACGGAAGGAGGTGGGGGAGTGTTTTGTGTGTGTGTGTGTGTTGTGGTGGGGGGGGTGTTGAAGAGAGAGACAGAGAGGTTAGGGATTGTTGGGGTAGGAGAAGGAGACATGAGAGAGAATACAAGGGAGAAAGAAAAAATCTGGGAAGCTAACCAAGGAAATCCTGCTTCTCAGATATGCAGCTGTGGAATTAAAATTGGTATAAAAACACAAGAACAAAAATATACTTCACACTTCACAAGCCTATTGAAGGGTGAAGGGAGAGGAAGGGGGGGGGGATGTGCCACTTTACGCTGGCACTAATACCTCAGGCGTAAGGRGTAAACAGCTATTCTCCTCACTTCACTTTGTCTGCTGCAGTGGTTTCAGGGTGAGTGTGACTAAGTGCGGAGCCTGCAGGGGGCTCATCAGGCRCGTTGGGCTACGGGGCAAGCTCAAGAGAAGACAACAAGAGACCACGAAACACACACAAAATGCCCATGAAACAATTTGGACACYTCGGCGTTCCCTCCAGCGCATCACAACATAATTGCGAGGCATTGATTCATGATCAAACGACCGTGATCGTCACTCAAAGTCAATAATAAGAACCTTCATAATCAAAARAGCTCTAAATATACAGTGGCTCGACTTCGGGCCAGGATTAGGCCTTTCTGCGTGCACATTTATGTTGATGTGCTACATTACAGAACAAAGAATTATCAGAATCGAAAACAAGCGTGCAAACAAACAGACGAAACAACAAATCAATTAATTTTAAATGTGGAGAAATAAACTACATGAAAAACAAGAAGAGAAACCATTTCTCCAAGAAAACCATGAAGCGTGCTACCAAAAAAACTATTTCAAAGAAACCATTAAGAAATCTAAAGTTATAAATTTCACTCACCAAAACCAAACAGCATCCAGACGAAAAAGAAAAAAACTTAATTATTAACTACAAGCTCTGAGAGCCGTGTTATCAAACCCAGCCTACTGGAGTGTGACRCCTCTAAAATAATACAATCATCAACCATAATGAGTGAGTTAAGAAGTTTCTCTTATTGCACGCCGAGTAAATGCTTGCAGCTGAGCATTGTGCCATTTCATCACTGCAGAGACTTGATCTTAATACAAATCTCTATGTAATACAGGCCTATTCATGCAACTCCTAGTTTAATTATCACATGCTTTCTGGTGGAGAGATATTCAATTAAAACGAGTTCAGTCTTATTTTAAAATAATTTGGCAGAATGTAAATACTCATTTAGAAATACTTGATAAAATAGGGGAAASTGTACTAGCAGTTTAGGAACTACTGATCATTTTGACTAAAAGGAGAATAAGGATATTAGATCTCAGAAATTTTTTTAAATTGTATCTGAAAACCTCTCATTTAGGAGATGATGGTGGACAATTACTCTATCATAATCAAAAACAGAAAGCAGAACAGGAGGAGTGCCTTTTTCAGAAAGCAGCCTTTTTTGTTGTTGTTGTTGGAGGAAGTACTCTCTTCTGAATTTATCATCTTTCATTTCATTTCTCTGACATTCTCTCCGTCTGACCATCCAAGTCCTCTCCTGAGACGGAGGAGTGAAAGCCGAGTTCCACAGAGAGCCATCAGGATTAGGATAATTAATATCGTCTCATTTCACTCTGATCCTCTCCGCGGCCCACTATGCACACAAGGACAGGATGCAGTGAATATTGTGGCAGGAGTATCCAGTCGGCTGTCAATCTAGTCCGAATAGCACCCCCACACCCTACCCCCGTCACACACATATTCTTACTTCACATACACCCTCTTCAGTGGCTAAATTGCAGTTTGAGAGACGACAGGGGAAAAAGGCTGCTGTGGCAGCAGCGGCAGTGGGGCGTTGGAAAGGGGGGGGTGGCTGGCGGAGGGGGGCCCACGGGACGCCATACAATGGAGCGCGCGGCTGACCAACGTTCAGGTGAAATTGAATTGGAAATCTTCCACGCCTGGTTAGCATAACAAAGGACCTCGTGGCTTTAGACAAAGGCTGCTTTTCTAATGCACAAAATCAATCTCTCTATGGGCCCGGYGCATTGTTCCCTCCCGCCATACAGGTGTTCCTTCAATGGTCCTTAATCAAAAGTGTCAAAACAAAGTTAAGAGTTATCTCTGCTCCTCCGCATCTGCTTCTTGCAGAGCGGGAAGAGGAAGAAGAAGAAGAAGAAGGGACCAGGCGCTCAGGGTAGTGCACAGCTGAGTGTTTGTGTGCTGAATGCATCTATCCTGTGCCAAAGTGTGCTGCTATWGGAGAAAGTTAAAGCACTGGCAAAGATTTTTTAAATTTATCTTTTCTCTTCAGCTGGGATCCTGCCATCGGATCAGTTAAAAACAAGGCTGAAGTTTCTCTGCACAAGACGGCAGATAAATTGTAGATAGAGGCTTATAAGCATTTCAAAAGGCTTCAATTATAAGGCCTGGTTAGAAATATTGCCGTTCTTCATGAATGTTGTTTAACAACAAGAAAACACCTAATTACAGCTTCACCACTTCACTGACAACTTWAATTTTTCTGGAAATACCCGCTTAACCCATATAAAGCTTAACCCTTTAAAAATATTCAGAAAATTCCCATTTTTTAGAACTGACATATTTTTTGGGCCTTTAAACAAAATCCAATTTTTTTTCTTTTTGCCACATCACAATGATACATTTTTTGTATCAAATCTGATACACTGGGCTGGTTTGGTAACATTTTGCTCACAACAAAGTTAAATTAAGAAAAAAAAAMASWKTTKYSCMYAWAWWTKKRRMACWYTKTKTTTTTTTTTTMCAATGWACTTTTTACAGCCATTTATTTCACTTYGTGGTAGGCACAAATACAGTTTCTGTCCTTGTTCAGGCACAGATGTACCTTACACTTTATAAAAAATTGCCATCTATTATCATATTGATGACATTTTCTGACTTTTTTCTCTTCTTCCTCAATTTTCTTTGACATCTAACACATAAATAGTACAGCTTAGAGATTACAATTTCAAATGAAAGCACTTTGAAAATAGCCAAAATGTGTTTTCAAATAGCATTTCAGTAATTAATCAATCATCCAAAATAGTGTGTGTTGAGGATCTCAAAAGAACAACAGTTTTTAACTTTGGGCCACAGAGGGCCGTGGGACGGCATTGATTTTGAATAAGGTGTAATACACTTTTTCACCACTAGTAGCAGTAGTGCACCACACAGATGTTCAACAATTTTTTTAATATGTAGAAGAAGAACCTTAGAAACCTGCCGAGAATGGAAACCTATTTTCATTTAAACGTAGAAGGCAAAAATGAAGGTAACCCATCAAAAAACACCAAAGTTTGTCACTAATATGAAG
>NW_013952485.1:1497771-1499237 GCF_001266775.1 Austrofundulus limnaeus | reverse complement strand
GTTCTAGGGGGTTAAATAATTAATTTTCATTTAATAATCAATTGTTGTACATTATAATTTTGGAGAATTATTATTACGTTTGACTGAAGGGGTACTGGTGGTATGACAAAATGGCTCGGGGGAACACAAGTTTAAAAAGGTTGGGAACCACAAATTTAGATCACTGTTCTTACATTTAGCTATTTTTTACTAAATGCTAAATTTAAATGTTAAAAAATATATATAAGCATTAAACCCTAAATCCAAATGTAAAAGTCAAATCTTAAATGTTAAAGTTTACATTTAAGTTTATTTTTTATTATTTGAACACAGCCTGTTGGTGCTCGCCTACTGTGATGATGTCATCATCTTTAGATAATAGCAACCGCTAGTCCTTCAACACAGCTAACGCTTTCCTACAAGACATTAAACTTGCAGTTTCCTCCAGCATCCAAACTGCACTTCAAACTGCCGGACAACATCCATATTGTTTTCAATGAACACGTTTTAAGTTTAGATTTTAAATTCCATCTTCAGCAGCATTTGCGGAGGTTAGTGTTTGCTAATCATATTTATGTCATCATCCAGTGACTAAGGGAAAAAATAGCCGCTGCTAACACTCAATGTGTTCATGGAAACATTATGGACGGTAYTTGTTGTCCAGCAGTTTACAGTTCAACTCAGACATTGGCCGTTACTGCAGGTTTGATGTCTTTTAAATGGGAATCTTTAGCTGCATTGAAGCACTATGGTTGCTATTGTCTAAGGATGATGATGTCATTTGCACGAGGCGAGCACCAACAGCAAAGGCAGTGTTTCATTCCAAAATATTTATATGGCAACTTCAACATTTAGCATTTAATTTTTACATTTAGATTTAATATTTACATATTTTTTTATATTTAAACTTAAAATTTAGTAGCAAAATGTACGATTAGTAGGCTAAAATAATAGTCCACATTTTTGTGTTTTATTTTATTTTATTTTATTATATGGTGCTGAGTGACAGTAGGTCGGGCGCATTACCTTTATAAAGGCAGGAAGAATTTTAAAGCATTTTTTTTTTATTTAATTAAGTCCAATTCTAAATAACTGCTTTGTTTATGGATTATCACATCAATAATAAGGTAAATTATCAGTAGACTAATCCCATCTTCTAATAATAGCATCATACACCAAACGCCTCCAGTTTGACGGCAGCTCAATGACGAGCCACCAGTAAAGTGTGTGTTCACAACATGTGCTACGTGTTTTTAAATATCAGCTGAGTGGCAGGAAAATTATTGCATAATATGCTTTAAAAATGTCTCATGGTTGTTCCAGTCAGCTGATAAAAATCCACATTTAGTTGTCAGCATCAGTTGCTGCCGGATGTAATAAAAAAAAGTTAAATGTAACTTCAGGATGAGTCCGGCAACAATATGACCAATTCCAATATAAGATGAAATAGATTCATGATCATACTGTTGAGTTGGGCTATATATATA
>NW_013952485.1:1478354-1497551 GCF_001266775.1 Austrofundulus limnaeus | reverse complement strand
AGATAGATAGATAGATAGATAGATAGATAGATAGATAGATAGATAGATAGATAGATAGATAGATAATTCCTTTGCTGTATGATTTACATTTTATTCAAATGGAGAATTACCAAAATTTATCAAGATGAGTATTATACAAAAAGTTTACAATAACTAGTAAAGTCCACAATGGCTGCTCAAAATATCAAAAAGTGTTGCAATATTAATGTGATCAATGTAATTAGAGTAAAATACTGTAATAAATCATTGACTTATATTTTTCAAGTGTGATGAAATCATGATGGTAAAGCAGTTTGGAGGCTTAAATATTTTTATGCCCACACCCAGTGTTGATTATAGTGGCTGAGATACTAAAACATAATCACAACTGATTTTCACATGGCTATAATCTAAAGCGTCACACATTTTTCTATCATGCAGCCTTAAAAATCAGCAAAAATGTTTTTTATTTAAATCAATACATTCAGGTGTAAATCAAGATCACTAACGTTAAATAAAATTAGCATTCTTTGAAGGAATGCATATCACCTGCCTCTTTGCACTGTTTGTTAGTGCTAATTGACCCTTTGCAGCTATGACACCTAATCACAAGGAGGTGACATGGTGGATGTCAAAAGTGAGGGAAGAGAGTATTGAACAGAGCACTGCGATTGTTTTCTTAAGTTTTTTTTTTCAATATAGCCATGGTTTCTACTTGTTCAAGTCAATTCCCCTTTTCCACTAGTGCCACTTAGTGTAGTGTCAGTGCGGTCAGTGTCGGAACGGGTCAGTGCTTTTCYATTGATGTTCCAGTCCAGTTCCAGTGGGTGTGTTTTGGGCGGTTGGTGGAGGTGGGTTTTGAGTTTTTCTAAAAAGATTTAATGCGCAAAATGAGAGATGGAAACACATTTTGCCGAATAAGTTCTGACATAGCGAAAATTTGCCTCACATGGTTGATCAGCTGTTTCCACTGTCTATCCAAACCGGTACCAGAGCAACTGCAGCCATGGCTGCAGCTGGACCATCCTCCTGCTGTCGGCATCTTCTCAGTTATACCCGTAACATGAAAAGAATCACAATTCTTTTTGTATGTCTCCAGACAGCAAATAACATCCCCAAAACAATTTGATATGACAGAATAAGTACAACTTTCCTGATAGTAGCAACAAGTTCCTGATAACTTCTCTCCATTGTCCTGGGATGCGTCCCTGCGAGTTTTGCAACTTGTACTTCCTGTTTACCACAGCCATGCGTCTGACGTAATAACACTATGATTGATTCGCATCAAGGCAGTTGACGGAAACATGTCTGATTCGCATTTCTTCTTTTTTTCCTTTTTTTGCAAAATTTTAAAAGTTTGCTAAAAATTTGCTAAAAAATCAAATTAAAATTGAATGGAAACACGACTAATGTTGCTGATACAATTGAAAAAATGGCACCTTGAGTTGTTGTGAAGGCAGCTCAGACGAAACCAGTGACTCCACCCCCTTGCCAATCAGTGACGAACAGTGTTCTGATGTCGCGTTTTGGTGTCGACTGGGACCGCTTGGAACCACAATGAAGTAGGTTCTAAAAAAAGGGCCGGTTCCATGAATCTGGCCTAACGGAAATGGCTTGGAACCGTACTGAACCGTACCGATATTACACTAAGTGGCACTAGTGGAAAAGGGTCAATCGATGCAGCACACAGTTGGGGCTCATAGACATCAGTATTTACAAAAGCTGGACATAGCTAACCAGCAAAAATGACGAGGATAAAAGTTTTCTGTCTGAAAGACGGATCTCTGCTATCTGTAAAAGTAAAAATATTTAAAAAGGAAGAAAAAAATGTGTGTTTTCAGCCGTCCCTGTTTGGGCAGATCTGTCCTGCATGAAGCGGTGAGGACAGCTGTGAGCTCACCTGTTCATGTGGAGCAGAACCAGCAGCTGTATAAAGTGCTCGTTACTAGCGTTCACAGACTGATGTAATCTTTCTGACAGCACAAACTTGTGGAAAATTTTAGCGACATAAAGCAAGTTAAAACAGTAAAAATGCATTAAAAACACATCTTCAACAAAACGCTCAGAATAAAAAAATAGTTTTTAAAGTTCAGGTCTGTTTATTAACTGATCAGCCGTCATTTATTAGGTTGAAAATTTTTACTTGGATTAAATATTGCTGGAGGACTGTGTGTGTCAGAGTGAGTGTTTGTGGGGTTTCGTTTTGGTTTAATGTGGAACCCTATGTTTTGAAGGAGCTTTTTTATAAATGTAACTGCTATGGAATATAGGGATATAAAACAAATATAAATGCTATTAATTTAATCTGAATTCCATGAATGACTTTCACACATTTATTTCCTGTTCAGGGTCACCAGGAGGTTATTTTCTGGCTGTGTCTCAATTCAGGGGCTGGGTCCTCATGAATGCGCATTTGTCGGCCACATACGTCACTGCCCTGCGCTGAGTACTGTCCCAGTTCGAAGGCTCCTCCTCATGCAGCCGAGGAATGCGGCCGACAAACTCACGAAATCCGAGGATGCATCCGAGTATCCTAACCGGCTGAGGATATCCCAGGATTCAATGCTCCGACAGAAAACTAAACAGCGAAATGAAGATGGTGGAGTTTAAATTTTTTTAACAAGTAGTTTGGAAATACATCACGGACCGAAAAATTCGCTTTTTTTTTTAAAGTAAGTTTAAAAACTTAGCTGTGGAAATTAATGCTGCAATGTTAAATTAAAAAATGCAACTACAAGTACTGATACGGGAGCTAAAACTTGTGAAATTTTATTTACGTGTAACGGTTTAACTGTGAAGTTATTTTTCCAGTGAAAAGACGTAAAAACATGTCCCAACGCATTTTAAGTCCGATATGAAACCGATCACTGAGGTAATGGGAGAGCGCGTAAACGTACCTCAAGCCAACGTCAAGAGAAGGCTTAAACCGTCTCATTTCACAGCAGTTTTAAGCAGCCTATCCGGCCCATGAATCGAGACACAGCACCTGTTTTCCTGCAGTTAAGAGACAAGAAGTGATTTGTCCAGGTAGACAGCTGTTCCATCAGGATGATACTCCTGCAGAAAATTGACCCAGTCTCCATCAGAAGAGCTATAGCTAGCTGCCGCTACTTGTGCTTGAAAAAACAAACCACCACAAACTTGAGACAACTTGATTAAAGACAGCAGCAATTATTTGATCTTGGTCATGTTCGGACTAGCCTTTAGCTCATCAATCAGGTAGAAATTAAACAAATTTTCTTCAAACTGAGGTTTTTGAAAGATCTTTCTACAACAGGTAAGATGTTATTAGCTCACAACTTTTATAAAAACCCTAAATTATATTTGTATTTCTTTTTTAGTTAGCTGACATAGAGAAGCTGCTTGTATCACAAAAATATGAGACCAGAAATAAAAGATATTTGTAAAAAAAAAAACTGGGCAAATCCCTAAATAATTTTATGTGCAAAAACAATCTCCTCTAGTTTCCATTTCCTACAGCATAAAGCTCTGTGTGTCAGCCTCAGCTGCTCCGGCCCTTGGGAGGACTCATGCAGACCAGTTGATTAAAAATCACTTAGTAGAGAACACAAACAAAGCTGTTAGCCCTTGGCTTGCCCATGGGATAGAAGCGGGTTGGAAGGAGGGGGTCCGCGAGCAGAGGGGATTGTTTGAAGAAGACATTATGAGACACTTAAGCAGGTTAACTTAGATCTGATGAGAGAAAAACTAGAAACAAACCTTCTGTCATATTTCATTTTTAACTTTCAACATGCTTCACACTTGTGAAAATCTAAATCTTTGAAGCTTTTAAAAAAAGAGTATCCTGTTTGAGGAGGACTGTGGTTAGAAAATAATCAATTACTGAGGACTTCTGATAACAKGAGCTATATATTTAAAATGAACATATCAATATTTTCAAAAATATTTAGTTGTGAGATCCAATAAAAGTTAATAATGAAATAAATATAATAAAACAAAATAATATATTTGTTGTTGTAAATCTGTAACTTGATGTATTATCGGCACAAATACTGTAACTGAATCAAACATAAAAATACAAATTTTGCAACTTTTATCATAGAAATCTCATGAAATACTTGTGTGATTCTGAATAATTTGTTCTACATGAAGCATTCCCTAGAGTGACAAATGATTATCAGTCAATTGTGCCATTTGGTTCATTCATTCTGAGGCACTTCACATCAGTCTAATGCTACTGCATTCAAAATAGTGTTTATGTCCTTCTTGAGAACAAAAGGATTTTTTTATCTGATTAACCTCAAACGTAGAATTTTACAGCATCCTTACACCTTGTTTTCACATACTGTAGGTTTATGAAGCTATAGTAGCTACTTGGTATATTTTACAGTAAGGTGGCTCTTAAATTCACAACAAATTTTTTTGTGTTTCAGACAAATTTTAAAGCAAAGGAAACATAATTTAATTTAACTCATAAATTAGAAGATCTGAATAATAACGCCCCCTCAGATTAAATTGCATACACATACAGTATTTTGAAAAAAACTGAAGAAGGTATATTTGTGAATTTTGTTTAGAGGCAAAAAAAAAGTCATTAATATCTTATTCTGAGCAACTAAGATAAAAAGAAGCTTCTGCCTTTACTTGGGGAAATATTTTAAATTCTAACTAACTTACTTTTCTTTATTGTTGCATTTAATGTAAAAAATGTATATTAAATAACCATTGACCTGATTTCTGGTTCTTGCACAAATCAAAGTTTTCTGCTTCCATTTGAGTTACAAAGGCATAATGTGCTCACATTATCAACGGTTCTCAACCCAAAAAAGAAATAATGCTCCCTTTAAGTTGGTGGGGTTGGGAGTTGAGTCTCTTCTTCAAGTGGAGTTCAAGTATCTGGGAGTTTTGATCATGATTACTGACAGGATGGAGCCAGAGATGGATCTACAGATCCAGCCTTGTCTGCTATAATGAGGGTTGTTGCTTTGTCATGGTGAAGAAAGAGACCGAACAACAAAATGCTTGATGAAGTGGTCCGTCTACATTCCAGCCCTTACTTATAGTCATGAGGTGTGGATCATGACCTAAAGTATGAGATCCAGTACACAAATGACTGAAAATTGTATTCTGCGTAGGGTGGTCAAGCTCAGCTTTAGATAAGGTAAGAAGCACCATCATTAGGGGATGTGGGGGGGTCAAAGTAGTGCTTGATGATCCTTTTTACTAAAAGTAGTCATCTGAGGTGGGTCAGGCATCTGATTAGGATGCCTCCTGGATGTCTCTCTCTGGAAGTTTTCTGGGCACTTCCCCTTGAGAAGRAGGACGTCTGGGAGATTATAATGGACCTTCTGTCTCCATGACCCAATGACGGATGACGGATGGATGTGAAAGAAATCTTGTGATTGATTAACTGAATTTTAGATACAGTTTTCTATCTAATACTTTGTGATCATTTATAATCATTAAACAGGAAGAGAATCAGCATGTTTCTACTTAATATGTGTTCCTCTGCAGGAAAAACAAGAACTTGTTAAAGATTTGAAGTGCAACAGTGCTGATAGAAGAGGGACAGCCCTTAGGGGTGTGACCAGAGTGTTCTATCAAATATTTGGGGCGGCTGTGGTAGAGTGGTTAGGGGAACGGTTCTAGAACCAGAAGGTCGCCGGTTCGATCCCCGTCCAGTCGATTCAGTCGTTGTGTCCTTGGGCAAGAAACCTTACCTGCCTACTGATGGTGGTCAGAGKGTCTGGTGGCGCCYGTGTATGGCAGCCTCRCCTCTGTCAGTGTGCCCCAGGGCAGCTGTGGCTACAATGTAGTTTGCCATCATCAGTGTGTAAATGTGTGTGTGCATGGGTGAATGTCTGTAGTGTGAAGCGCTTTGAGTGTCCTGGATGGAATAGAAAGGCGCTATATAAGTACAGTCCATTTACCAATATTTGGTTTTGTTAAAAACACATAAACTTGGCGGTAAGAGCAGCAGTAGAGAGAAGCCATTGTTTTGTTTGCTGTAGACTCAGGGTCTCACACAGATAGTGGCTTTGAGCATGAGATGGAGGTTTTAGGTCAGAGAATAAAACATTTTTAACTGGATTCAGGCATTAAATTTTTTGAACACTTTCTTACAAATTGTTGACACCCAACTTGATTCAATGACCCTGAGTAGCAGAGAACTTTTTTGAGTTTGTTTTTGTCAAAGAAGAAGCAGCAAGACAAGAGTGTGCTAATAAGTCGACAGCTGAGGACAGCCAAGCTTACAAGATGGCTACCTTTTTTTTCCAAAGACGATTATAGCCAGCTTCTTTAGAAGGTGGCAATATTGGAAATTAAGACTGATCATCTTGAAGAGATGAATGCTTTAAATAATGAGAAGACAAACAAAACATTGAGAAGGCTGTTTGGATGAGACCGAATGCTCAGGAGAATAGAAGTTAATCAAGAAGCAGTCATCCTTGGAACTCTTTTGGCACAAAACCAAAGGACAAATGGGTACAGGCTACTAAGGGAGAACTCAACATCTGGAGGAATTAGAATGACCAGAGCTACAGAGAAATTTCTCCCCATCGCTGGGRTGAAGACAGCAGCAGACTGTTATCAACACAATTAGAGATAACAACAAGCCACTGGGAGACACAGAAATCTTTCTGCAAAACAGATTCACACCAGCTTAAGAAATTTGTTAGTCAGAGGGAAGCTCATTTTCTGACCCCATCAAGAGATCTGAGACCAGATTCAGCCCAAACTGGCTTCCTCCAAACCAAGTTCAGAGGCAGACTGCTGCCACAAACCCAGAAATGCTGGTTTTAGATGACAAAGCTGTGGGTTTGATTAAACACTTTTGGAACAAGAAAATAGCCAAGGTTCTTATGTTTGCTGATAATATGGTGTCTGATCTCACAGCAACGATAGTGGAAGTCCCAACTGAGTATCCAGCACTGAAAAAGCTTGTCATCCAAGCAGGAGGAGATGATGTCATTGGATGACAATCAGAGATCTTAAAAAGGAATTTAATTCACTTGTTAAATAAAGTTCAGAACCTCAAAATTGATGTATTTATCAGCGGGCCCTGCCAACAGTCCGAGGTGGTGATGAATATTTCAGTAGACTGCTTATGTTAAACAAGTGACTTAAGAAATCTTGTGCTGAGACATCTGTCACTTTTAACAACAATTTCAACCATTTTTGGGAGCAAAAACATCTGTTTAAGGCAGATGGACTACGTTTGAATCAGTCTGAGGCTGAATTGCTGGCCTCCAACATATTTCCTGAACCAGATGGAAAAAGTACATGTTGAAGATGGATGTCAAGAAGGTAATCAGCTCGAAGGAGCCTGAAGGACAAATGCAGTCGAATGAGACAAAGATGGAACATGACGTTCAGATGAATCACATGGAGATTTCTGCAAGAGAGCCATGACTGGATCCCCCCCTTAGCACCATAACCAAAAGAACCTAACCTTTCTTTCTCTCAAACTGTAACAGGATAACAACTAGAGCACCCTCCYTCTCCACCATAGGATCACAACCCATCAATTCAACATGGGGATGTAAACCCTACACCCAGAAGAAGACCACTGATCGCAGACTTCATTAAGAACTCTGTGGAATGAGAAGAGTATCATTTGGAAACTCACACAAATCTGAAGTGGGTTTGGGAGGAGAATAAGGACAGGTGTAAGGAGGAAAAAAATGGAAGGAGGGAAAAGGAGGTAACTATGGAAGATTGCTGTTATGAAGAGTATTTTTTATGTCTGGGAGGAATAAAATTTTAATTTCTGGGGTTGGAAATGTGTAGAAGTATCCTGTTGTGATGACATAAATGAAGACTAATGATATTATTTACATATACTTTTGTATTGGCATGTTTTCTGTTATGTCAAAAAGTGGAATTGAAGAAAGTTTTGTGACTGATTGAACTTTAGATGCAGTCTCACATCTTACACTTTGTGATCAGTTGTAATTATTTACTTTAAACAAGAAGAGAATCAACATTGTGTTCATCTGATTTCTGGTGTAACAGTGCTGTGTTAGCGGGACAGCCCCTTGGGGGTGTGACCAAGGTGTTCTATTAAATATGTGAGTTTTGTTAAAAACATGTAGACTTACCAGCAGCAGTAGAGAGAAACCATTGTTATGTTTGTTGCCGATTAGACCTCAGGGTCACATACAGACAGTGGCTTTGAGCATGAGATGGAGTTTTTAGAACAGAAAATAAAACATTTTTAACTGGTAACTGAATTTGGTTTTCTGCGCAAGAATTCGGGTATCCAATTTTTGAACACTTTCTTATGGATGGACGGATGGACAGATGGATGGATGGTCAAACACATTGTCGAATGGCTAAACTACTAATATACCATTTGATCTTCAAAATCTTGCAAAAACTTTAAAATAACCAGTAAAAATTTTGGTAACACAAAAGACGCGATGGCTAAATTTAGTTTTAAGTTCTCTGTGCAATAGAGCTTTACCAATTTATTAAAAGTATGAACACCTGAGTGAACACAATATGACTCAAGACATCTGACAAATATCCTGATAGAAAAATGATCCTAAACAGATTTTGCAAATCAAAGCAGACTTTTTTATTCTTTCTGATCCACTCATAAATTTGAGACTAATTTCAGAAAAAAACTTAATTTCACACCCAAAGAAAACTGTTAAGAGAAAACCATTTGCTTCCATTCATCTGAATGATGAGCTGATTGTTGTAGAGATTATTATTTTTTGCAATCTGTGAAAACTAAGATATTCTCTACTTGTTACAGATTGGACACGTGCTTTCTGAACTGTACAAAAAAGTTTGTCATGGTCTATAAGGCATTTTGGGGATATGATGTTTGCTCAATACAAGCACATACTGTAGTAAACTTAAATGTCTAAGATGATCAGAAGGTGTAGTAGAGGCCTTAGTCTTGTTTTCTGCTCCCACACACCTGACCATAATTTATAATTACCATAGCTTCTTTGGATTTCTCATCACCTTCGTTAGTACACATAATCCTAGGTTTGCAATGATTTTTTTCTTAAACCCCTGTTGTGAACCACACCGTGGAAATTTGTCTGTTTATTTCATTATTCAGTTTCTCATTTGTTGCCTGAAAAATACAAGATTAACAAGATTCTGCTTCCCGAACCCATGATTGGGTTAATTCTGATAACTTTTTGACTTTTCTTGCTGGAGACTTGCTGGAGTCTAACCTCAATTTAGTCCAAAGTATAACAGACTTTTTGCCTGTTGTAAAGGTAGAGCTGACTGTGCATGTGCAATGATAAAACTCCTATTCAAATAGAGGCACAAAAGACACAATGAACAAAGACAAATAGTGTACAAGCCATCCTGTAACTTTTATGACCTGGGCTGTGGGGAAAGCAGGTCTTCCTCACAGCTAAGACTTTTCATCTGTACCTTTAGCTATGCCGTGCCACTTTAGTTATATATTTGCTCCATTTTTAATTTAGTTTCATTTTCTTGGATGTCATGCCTTTGCATGTCAGCCAGTACATGCACATCAACAATACATGCATTCATCCAACAAAGAAGACCGTGACTACAACCACAAGCAGAAGAAAAAATAAAAAACTAAAAGGCAGCTTTGAAGAAAATACAGGCGGTAGGAAATCTGTTGCTGTCAACATGTGGGCAATTTATCACTCGGGAGCTGCAAGGACACAGAAATTGTTTTGAATTTTTGGTGAGAAATTAGAAGCGTTTAGTTTCTTCCTTTTCGTTTCTTGTTTTGTTTTGTTTTTGAATAAACTATTAGAAAACCAGTAGCACATCAACACTTCTAGACTAAGCTGCAACTGTAAATCTGAGAGTTGAGTGCTTCGGTAGAGCTGAACAAAAAGTTGTGGACCCTAAACAATAAAACCACAATAGTGTACCACACTGGGGGGTAAAGGGTGGGAAAAAAGGATTTACATTTTGAAGCCAGTATATTTTACTGCGCCAGAGCCACAGGAGGCAGATGTGTCAACACATGATGACCGTTGACTGGTCTGATCTAACTGTGATACTGTGACAGTAATTAGCATATGGGGACGCACACATACAATACTGAAAACACACACTGGGATACACACACAGCTGCCARTGACAAGAAGGCAGTGAGACCTCAGTGGTCCATGGGCCTTCATGACCAGATGGTAGTCTATCCAAAAACAGGCTTTCCTTTGACACTTTAGGTCTGTATTTTTCTAAAATATACTAAGACACATTTGACTAACAAGCTTTGAATCTTTCAGTCAGACGTACAGCTTCTGTGTCCTTCACCCATCAATATGTTTAACAAGCTCTTTAACAAAAACAGATCACAGCTGCAGCAAGTTTGACCTTCACAATCCTTTTCTTTGTTGACATTAGCAAAGATTTAAAAAAAATCTGAAAGCATGGAAACTTTATTGATTTTTTTTGCAGTATGCTTCAATAACAACAGGTCACACAAGGAATGACCTGCATAAACCTGACAACCACTTGGGAGCCGGATGAGCTCCTTCCCCTAAGGAGGAAAGTTGAAAGAGAAACTCAGCGTAAATAATGAAAGAGAGACATACACACAGACAATGACAGATAGATAACAGTGATATGAAGTGAGGAGGGGGAAAAAAAGAAGACAAAACAATGAATACAGAGAGCAAAGTCACCCCACCTACCAGTGTACCACTGGGGCCTTTAAGGGTCAACTGAGAGCTAAGAGGCGCATTAGTGTCCACTACATTGCTCGTTCAGATGACTGGAGACAAGATGAGAGAGACAGAGTTGTGTTTGGTGAATTATACATACATTCACACGAACACACAGGGTACCCCACTCCTCTTATGTCAACCCTTTCCTCCAGCTGTTGTGAGCCTCCGTCTTCATTTTGCTGACCTGTATATGGAGGGGCTGACAGAGGTGAGTGCACAATCTCCCGAACGCCCAAACACAGAGAATTGGATCGCCCCTGGCGTGACCCTTTTCGGAGCGACGCCCTGCCTATCTGCACCTCGTGCTATCTCTGGGACCGTTCGGGGGCAGTGACCCCTGTTTGGTCTCTGGGTCTGAGGCTCTTCTGCCTGGGCTGCAGGGCAACATGACAACCTACACAAGACCCCGTCAGACATGTGATTGACATGTTGCCGCCCACTTCCAGCAACACTCACACCCGCCCCGACAAATTACCCACAAAAACCCAGACAGACGACCGTATCCCTGGCTCCTTTATTTGTTCTTTTGTCACCCTCCATATGTTGCTCATGCACTTCTTCTGATCTGCATTCATCGTGTGGAAAAAACTCTGACCGCATCAAGGAAGAAGAAGTGGAATCAAGACCACAARYCTGGCTCAGTTCAAATCTGAGGACTGGGTTATGTGGCGGCAACATCAGAGCAAATACACCTCATGTTCTTTAGTCGCATTTACTTTGTCCGTCTTATTGTGTTTGATTTCTGTTCGTGCAGCAGGTCAGTCTGATCACGCTCCACTCTTCATAAACCACAATATGTCCCATGCCTTTGCTGTGCCCGTGGAGGAGAATGGCACAACAAAATAAACACAAACAAATTGCAGGCACACATACAGAAAGCCCATACACACAAACACAAAAAGAGGGCCCCCGCTGGGAGCAAAAGAGCTACAGTACTCCCTACATCGACAGTGGCCTAGATAAACACAATACACACAAAAGAGTCACCCCATGAAAATAACCCTCCATCTAAGCATCACTGCACTTATCTACTCATAAACATAGGGATAAATCAATTCAGTGAGAAACACATATTTTTTTCTCTCATTTGAAATTACAGCTGCGGGACCAAAGCTAGCATGATAGCATAGGTCAAATTCACTAACCTCGCCTCTCCATGGCAACAGTCTACCTCTTACAAAAAAAAGCGCTCTGTGTGGTTTGCTGGAGTCATTGAGAGAGGGGTTTTTTTGTGACATGTGAGTGTGTGCACCACAAGAGTGTTGTGTTTTTGCGTGTCTCGCAAGCAGAAAGGAACGAGTACAAGCGCGTACGTTTGCACGATGGTATATCTGTGTATCTGTGCTCGGAGAGGCCGAGTGTGTTATCACAGCGTCGGTATTAGCATTGCCAATGTCTCACCGCTTTGTTTTACTCTGACCTGTATAATCAGTGTCACATTAGCAACACAACAAATCAAACGGTGTGATCCCCCCCATCCTTTCGTCCCTTGCAGCCCACCCCAAGCCTACAACCTTTCACACACACATACACWCTTCTACGCTCACCACACGTCCTCCTTCATGCTCCCAGCTGGCGACCATACTGTGTCTAACAGATGTTAATTAATATGATAACTAACAATTATTACACAACACAAAAAGCTGCAAAACCACAAGTTCAATTTGCTGTTGTTGTTTTTTTCTTTTTTTTTATCAAACCGATCAGTTTTCCTTTCTGTACACCTCTGAGCAAACATTAAAAATAATTTCACATCAATTTTAAAACAATGTTAAATATAGAAGTTTTATTATTTACCTAATGTCAAATAATTTTCACTTAATTATTTGACTTAACTGCTGTAATTTATCTAATTGGAAACATGGTTAGTCTTGCTTTAGTGTTTGATAAATTTGTATTTAAGTGGCAAAAAAATTAAAATTAAATTAAATGACTTTGTATTTTTGAGCTTCTTCTCTAATTTAAACCTTGTTTTTTCAATTTTTTTCTAAAAAGAAGATAATTTCTCTTAATGTGACCCCTGATTGTTTGTCACCTAGACATTTACAAACAATATTATTGTGTAAAGAAAGACATTTCCTTGAGTTAAATAATTAAACCAAGGTCTTAAAATGTTCATGCAGCACTTTGAACTTTTGCTTTTTGTCTACGACTGAATTTTCTTCCTTCTTGTTTTGACCTGAAATGTCTAAATTCAAAAGGAAGGTTTCAATTAAACACTCGTACTGAACAATTACTCCAAGTTCTGATTATCTGAAAGTGATAGGTCTACCATTTCTTTGTGTTTCTGTTGCTTAATATAACTTAACATCTGAAAATGAGCAATATATTAAAAGGTGCTGGGCTCACAGAGTAGCACATTGACAAATTAATAACTGTATGGAAGACAATTAAGATAAAAAAGTACACATTCTCTTTAAAGATCAGCAGAGAAGCAGATTCAATTTCTCGTGTGCGAACAGGAAARTCAGCTTCCGCTCTGCTCCTTCTACTGTACAACCACAGCCTTGAAGCAAAAGGAAAGAAAAGTGGAAGAGAGGAAGGAAGGAACTTGAGTAGAGGGGTGCAAAAAGAGGAAGAAAACAAGTGAAGACAGACGGTGGCAGATGGGCAGAAATAAAAAAAGTACAAGTGCGGAAAGACAGACGGGAAGAGGGAGCTGAAAGAAGGAAAGAAGGAGATAGAGGGATAGATGGAGCCAGGAGAAGGAGGCGTACTGTAGGAGATCCAGCTGACATTCACGGGTGAGTTTATGAGATGTGATGATTAGCTAAATCCTGCTAATCAATGACACATTCACGCGGGTTCCTGCTCTGTTGCTAAACACTAATTGGTCTATTCTGCGGCAAATGGGGAGATGCTGTTCCCCCACTTCACAGGGAGCAAAGCGAGCTGACACGGGGGGCCACACATGGGCGCACGCGGAGAGAAGACGCGTGTCAAATCCGACTCGTATGCACGTACTGTACATCCGTAGCGGATTCTGGAGCATAAAAGGTCAAATTGAGGCTGATTCAATTTGAGATGGGATGAGGACCAGAAGATCCTGCTCAACAATAAGGAGAGAATGGGATCCTGAAGCGGGCCAGTTCAGCCTGGATGGAAGGAGGAGGTAGAACTGTGTGTGTATGTGTGTGTGTGTGTGTGCTTGTATGTGTGTGTGTAATGGGGGTGGAGAAGGAGCCTTAAATTCAATTTCACTTTGTTGAGTATTTAGATAATGTCTCCTAATGTAATGCGGAGCAGTGAGTGGATCCACAGTATAGCTGCTGTGGTGATTAATCACAATGCAGCAGCAGCGCCATCATTGTACGAGCACACGCACTGCATCACTGAAACCATGACACCCCCATGGATGGACGCGCCACTGCTACCTATACCACCTAAACAGTACACTTATCCCAAATAAAAACAGCTAATACGCTCAACAATTAAGAGAATAGAATGTGAATATTAAAAATAGAACAGAGCTAAATAAGAAATAAAAGAAGCTTATAACTAATAAACTGAGAAAGCTCATTATTCACCCCAATCTATTGTCCCCATTTTTATTTATTGTAACTCTGTACACCAACATTACACAATGATGTCGGCTTTTTATTTTTAATATTGGATATATTTTCATCTGCTTGTGAYATATGTTCATTAGAAGCAAAGACACTCCAGTAAGTTTTCTTATATCAATATAAATGTATATCTTGTAAATTTTTATTTTAATGTTACGATTGGATTAATTTAATATTTTAATACTTAAAAAATGCCACTACCTTTTATTAAAACCTTTATTTCAGACATTAAGGAATATTTAAAATCAGTAGAGTTTAATATTATTGCAACAAATGGCTGAAAAGCACAAGTAGCTAAGAATACTTAATATTGAGCATTTAACATTAGTCATCCTGTTTTTATTTTTAGTCTTTATCTGATTTGTTTTATCATAAGATTCATCCTAATAACTTTATAACTGGGAGTTAAATAGATAGAAAAAAAGCAAATATGCTTTTCTAAAGCTCCTGATTTTCTCTCGTGGTAGGGTTTATGTTATCCTAATATTTCCACACTCTTGAAGCACTCACACACATTTCCCCTTCGCTCCCACAGCCACACTGAGCAGCGCGGTCACTGCGCGACTGTATTCCTCTCCTCTGAGAGTGCCGGTGGTTTAACAGCGCTCTGCAATGAAGAGAAGGACAAGAGGAGGGTTCACTTCAACACATGACTGTTTCAACCTAAATATTAGTGTGGGGAATCTCCCACTCCAGAGTGTGCATCACTAATGTGTCTGTGTGTGCACGAGTGTGGATGTGTGCTCTTTTTTTTGTGCAGAGGAGAGGCTGTTTGGGGGTAAATAGAGATGCAATTATTCTTTTAACCTGTTAGATTGTTCAGCCCCACTAACACACACCAGGCCTGGACCAGACAGAAAACAGCAAACAGATAAGTGCTGCATTTACAGACAAATAGTGGCACACTTTAACTCCAAAATAAACACCTCAATTTAGTTTATATCTTCTGGGTTTTTTTTGTTGGAATAAATGGGTTTTAAGGATCTATAATCTTTAAATATGTGATTCGGTCAATTTTTCTGTGTTGAAAATTGAATAAACATATGTGACACTGAAAAGCGAAAAGCAATGAATGAAGAAATTTTGCAAACATCTTTTGTTTGATTTTAAAACCCAGTTTTGGATGTACAGAGGGCATTTAAAGCAGGCTGTAATACAACTGCAGTAAGTGATCGCAGTGTGTGAGGAACACTGAGCTGATTTAATTTTACTGCTGACAGGTGTTTGATTGAAATGAAGCAAGTTAGTGTAATGCACCATCAGCAGGAGCAAACAGAGCAACCCATTCAACACCACATTAGAAACAAACTGTAGATATTATTTTTCCACTCAGTWTGTCAAAAATGGCCACAATAATTTCAGGTTATAAAGGAGTACCACCGGGGCTGCCACTAACATTGGAAACAGGGATGAAATGGACATCACTGTATGTTTTTTATCCTCTTATTGACACATTTTAACCAGATAGTTTTATCCTGCTGAGTCCTGAATGTGTACTTTGGCAGGGGTAGACATAACCATTGTTTAGGTTGTCCGAGACMACCTATTTTCATTTCGGACAACCAGATCCTGTCTCCTGGTTGTCCGGTGGACAACCAAGAAAAAAAAGACCTTGATTCTCTGCCGCAAGTGTCCGTTATTTATAAAAATGAAAGAGAGAAATAACTTGGTAAAGCTGAACAGAACACAAATCTGTAACTTTTAATAATGTTATGTACACAGTATACTCATATTTAAGTGAAAATGTTTGACCTATGAGCAGAAAGAAGTTTATGAATGTTGGGTAAGCTCTAGATTTTATTAGCAACATTTTTGCTGCTTTATTCCCTGAGCCTTAAATACTCTATTTCAAAGAAGAGAATGAGGCAGTTTTATTCACACAGATCCTGTCAACCTGGCTGACTGAGAACAATTATATATAATAAACTTTGTCTACAGAACAATATACTTGCTAAATTACATTTTTCTTGAAATTCTTTTGGACAACCAAAATGTTTTACGGACAACCGGGTTTTGAAATATCCTTATGTCTATCCCTGCTTTGGTGTATTCGTCACATTTATGAGATTAGCAGAACCTCAAAAAATGCTGTTTTTGAACAATTAAAAGCTATTTTTTAAAACTTATTTAGAAAAATATGGCTCTTCTCCCTCAAAAAAGGGCTAGTGTAAACTGAACAGAATAAAACATTTTGATATGGTGTCTGGAAGTTAAATTCACTTTTTTTCTTAAATTATGCAATAAAAAGRGAAGAAAACAAGTTAAATATTTGCTGTAATGTACATGAGTTGTAATTTCAGCTGTAAATGAAGTCTTTTTTCTCTCATTGCAATATTTTAATTTGACAACATTCTGTTCTGTTTTTATTTTTATTTTTAATTTATTATTTTTTTTGGTGCGCCACCCCAAGATTGTCAGTGACCACTCATCTGGACACCTCTGTGAAAACTTTCTGGCGGCGCCCGAGTATTACTACATTTTACCACCTTACCTTTGCGTGGACACAAAATGCAAATAATGCTATCATCTCAGATCACCAGCTCAGCAGATTTCATCGACGTCACTTAACAATAACTCAACAAATGCATTCACACACACACACACACCTACCCACACACACACACAGAGGCATAGTTCTGTGCCCCTTGTCAATAGGACATTAAGGTTTTTGGCACTAATGACCAGTGTAGAGATAAGAGAGGAAAGGTTAATGTGTTGCTGTGGGTGATCAAGATAAGAGCGATCCCCTTCAAGTCTGCACACAATGGGACAGTGAGAAAAGGGAAGAGTAGACACACACACACACACAAAAAGAGACAGAGTTACAAAAGAAAACTTAAAAAGAAAGACAGGAATGGTCGTGTAAGTTCCCAGTAAAATACTGTTTATTATATCTGAAGTGTGAATGCTCTGTAAGATCAGTAAAAACACACAAACATTCACAAAAAAACTCAATAGCTCCAATAATCCCTCCTTTCAGTGAACGGGTTATCTATCGGCGCAACTCAAAAGACAAACCCTAAAATATACGAGCCTGTCTTGCATACAAAAGGACTTTATTTGGGTGCTTTTCATTGTTCAGATCAGGATATATGTGAGAATACATCTGCATTATGTGTGGGTTTATCGTCCCTTTTTTTCCCCACGAGTGTATTGTTAGCATCAGTGTGTAGGCAATTTGTTGTGATTGCTGTTTAAGTAGTTTTTCCAGCATTACCAGTGGAAGTATACATACGTGTCTGCATAGATATATGTGCACACACACACACACACACACACACACACACACACACACTCCTCCCTGTGAGGGGAAGTAACATAAAATTGCTCCCCACCTCCTCCCTCTTCCGTCTGTGTGGCCGGCTGGGTCGGCTGACATTTGGACACTTGTCAATCATCTCTTTCAATAGCCAAGCAGCAGGAAAAATGGAGTCGGGGGGTCAGCAACTCAGTGTATCGCCATGGCAACAACTGCACTGAAGTTCATAAGCCTGCTGGGCCTGTAAGTCTAAAGTGTGTGCGTGCTTGCGTGTGAGAATGTCCATTTTGTTTCTGGTTTTGAGCACGTACGTGCGTGCGAAGGTGCGCGCGTGTGTCCAATTGTTCCCCATCAGCCGGAGGCAAATTCTCCTCCCATTTGAGCTCTTCCACCTCTCACCTTGCAACCTCGCATGGCGTTTTAGCCTTTTTCTCCCTTCTTCCCTTGCTCGTGATTTTTTATTTTTTATTTTTTTGTAACCTCTCTCCTCCAACCAGCAGGTCAAGGAAAAAGGCCCCCGCAGGAAGTACAGCATCCAAAAAAAGAGAGAGTACTTAACCTTTCACCACCTCCGCCTCTTTTTGCCCCTCTGCCTCTTACCGTTTTTTTTTCCTCCCGTCTTGCCAGTGTGTGTTTTCGCCGTGATCGCCCACTTGTGCCCGGCTCGGAATCTAATTGTTTCCTCATCCGCTATAGATGTGCATTCATCTATTCAGTGGTGCCTGCGTTTGGCTTTTGTTTATGAGTGGGCGAGAAGCGTGCGTGTGTTGTCCCATATTGTGTGTGAGCAGTTCAAGCCAAAAAGCACAGGAAAACAGAGCGACTGAGCACACACAACACAGCCACAACAAACTATGTTGAGTCCGCACCACCGGTGGTCTGTTTCAGGACTGAATGCAGAGGATAATTTGTGTTCTCAGTCAGGGGAAAAATAGCTCCGATTGAGGCTCGGAGGACAATCTGTTGACCCGTTTACCGAACACTTATCGCAGAGAGGTTCACCAGCAGCATTCATCCCGCAGGAGCTCCAGCAGCCACACGCTGCCCATCTACGACAGCAGCCACAAAATGACGAGCCACAACTCACCAGATTTGAGGAATTAGAACTTTTGCTTTACTTTGATCAAAATAAACAGAGCATGCAGGATGAGAACTAGCCTACATTTCGTGTGAATTTCTTTTAGCGTAAGCCAGTGATATTACCAGTAAAATCGCTCTCTAATAGCTGTTTGATGTGAATTAACATGCTCCATTACCCCAATGTACCAACACTGCCAGAATCATTAGAGACTCACTGATACACACAGAAATACATGACACAGACACCAACGCTGCTCTGTCCAACTGCCCCCCCCCCAACAGTGCAAACACACACACACTTGCTCCACCAGTTCCCGGTTTCCATCAGCAAAGAGGCAAGGCTGGAATGGCGTAATTCTGAGGGATAATTTATGGATAATTTTGGGATAATCTCCAACAAACCATTCGAGGCGCAGCCACCCAGTTTGCCCAACAGCCTGATTACCAGGCGTCGAATGCCAGACACTTGTAGTGACCAACACCGCCAGCAACCACTCTGGTGCATGAAAATAAACAAAAACAGAACCAGAACTTCCAGCGGCAGGGGAAGGGGGACAACCCAACTCTGTCTGCACAGAGATTCACCAGAGAACTGAAAGGGCTCTCTCTCTCTCTCTCTCTCTCTCTCTCTCTCTCTCTCTCTCTCTCTCTCTCTCTCTCTCTCTCT
>NW_013952485.1:1476732-1478153 GCF_001266775.1 Austrofundulus limnaeus | reverse complement strand
CTCTCTCTCTCTCTCTCTCTCTCTCTCTCTCTCTCTCTCTCACACACACAGATAAACAAGCTCAAAAAATACAGCAGTGTAAATGCAGCTTGTCACATGCTATAGCAGACATATGGAAAGCTACACCAAGGCCTTTTCATGCCTCGACACACACACACACACACATAAACACACACAGATAGGATTTCATTGCACATGATTGCCATCTCGTGGTGGGAGTTACCATCTCATTAGGGGTAAAACACTCCACCTTCACTGTGACGTGCAGCCAGGAAAGACATTTCACAGCCAATAAAAACTAATTTTCTGTTTTAATTAAGGACTTGTCAGAATTTGTTTGCTGACTTTAGATGTTGAAAAGCAGGCTTAGGTTTAAAACACTAAAACTACCAAATACTACTTTCCCACAACTGCAATTTTATCCCATTAAACAATGTGTGCACCCATGTTTTAGTGTGACTCTGTCCTGCAGTGTTGAGTTTGGCCTGCAATCATATCTTGATAAATGCTGACATCTAGTGGCTCAAACCAAAAAGCTGGAACTGTCGCACAAGTGACTAAAGTTGTCAGCACTAACAGCTACTTCACAAAAACAACAAAATCAGAAGCTAATTATATTTTATACAGCTCTAGACAAATTAAAATGTACTCTTTTATGTCAATTTTCGTCTATAAAAACTTTTGCTTAAGATCACAAAATGTTCAGGGATATTAATTCTGTGCAGTAAGACAAAATGTTCTCAAAAACACCAATGAATGTATAAGAATMAATATGAGTTGTAATTTTAAAATGCTGTTAAAATATGACAGCCTGTCTGTGATTTTCCTTAATAAATAAAATATACAAATAAATATGACTTCATCCTTGGTTAGACTGCACATGAAACCTGTTTTTTTTTTTAATTATGGAGAAAATAAAGGAGCATTCACTAAAACTGAAAAACTGCAGCATGCAAAGTTGTCCAAACAAATCCAAAGAAAATTATTAGGTTACTCACCGCTTAACGTTCAATGACTTTCTCATTCCTGTCATCATCCTCTCATTCCACTGTAGCATAAAAAGAAGAGCTGCTCTGATCCAGTCCAGGACGCAGGGTCTCCACAGAGTGCTACTGAAGTCCAGCACTTTTTTATTTATTTATTTTTGTCTCGAGAGAAACTCTTGTGCACTTTAGGAGATGAGTAAACTCCGCTGCAGGCAGAGAAGCAGCCGTGACCTGCACAATCGCACATGACAGTGAGAGATCATCAGCGCGGGCTGATGAAGCGAAGAAGCAACAAGGACTCACCTGTTTTCCCTCCTCCTGTCTTCAGGCAGAGCGCGGAGAAATCCTCGCTTTTCCTCTTTTCACCTCTTCAGAGATCGTCTGTTTGTTCAGCTCCCATCTCTGCACTTGACCAATCCACTCTATCAGCTCCAC